>NW_011967034.1:108027-137809 GCF_000949405.1 Vollenhovia emeryi | reverse complement strand
TTTTTTTCAGTGTGTGAATATTCATGTGCCACACGTCATAAAAATACAGTTACTCCCCTAACAAGAATGTTAACGAAATCGACAAGCGAACTTCATCTCTCCTCACTGATCTTCTTATTCCACAAATAGGACAAGATAGTCGCAAAGTTACGAAACCACTAAAAGGATAATAAGCAAAAACCAGCTCACCGTTCTTCTTAAAACTTTCTGAAACAGCCAACACAGCGTTGGGCTCAGTTTGCCCCGTATCTTTGGCAGTCACTTAATACTTTCCAACTTGATTCCGCGGCTGCAATTTCGTCATTTATCAACATTATGCACTTCGTCTCTCCTCAAGGCGGTACGGGATATCGATAACATTGCGGCATGACCGAGCGAAGCATTCGGCTTAAAGGGGAATAACATGTTGATGAGAAAACAGATGAAACATGGAGTCGCGAAGCGGAGCAAAGGGCGAGCCAGCGAGCGAAATGAGTAGGGACGGTGTAAATCGCGGGTAAACACGTTTCCTCACATCGCTCGCGCTGTTCGAGCTCTGCGAGGTGAACGTGTGCACAAAACTGAACAGAGCGTGTGGTTGTGTGAGGAGAGATGGTTCGACTATTTCAATAGCTCGTGCGCGCGAAAAGAGTCGTTTCTGTGAAACACCACCCCCCCGTATGAATGCCTCCTTTCATATTTCGCATTTTTTGCCTCCCCCAAGCCTATTCACCAGCGCTTTTTTGACTCACGTTTGCTGAATTAGCCGAGCTGCTGCGAGCTCGTTATTTGAGCTAATAAGTACGGCATCTCTTTCTACTATGCAAGAGTCCGTCATTAGTGAAGCAGCGTAAACACCAATCATTGTTTAAAAAAACTTCAGAAGATTACTTGACCGTGTCTGGCAAATTTTTATGTTTAAAACTCGCGACGCGTTTCGACCATGGTTTGTGGTCCTCTTCACGTGATAATTGTGTCAGTAAATCCGTATGGCAAATCAAAAGAACTGATCGTAACGTCACGAACGACAGAACATGACTGTTTGCCAGACATGGTTAAGTAATCTTCTGAAGTTTTTAATTACTTCTGGCAACTTATTTCCTCCAGTCATTGTTTAAAAAAGTTCTATTTTTTTATGTAGAAAAATATATGTGCATCTCGTAAAATAGCGTAAAATATCGAAAACTTTAGACTGTCGCTTCTTAATCTTCATATAACAAATTAGGGAGAAACGTGAAGAATTGAAAAGAATTTTCTTGACAAAAGTATGAAAATTGACGACCACTTTTGATACTCTTGTTAAGGAAACATTTCTTTCTAATTCTTTATGTGAAGATTGTTTGAATAAATACAGTTTTATTTAATTTAATTTAAAATTCCATTAAATCAGTCTAGAATTATCAGAACTATATGGTTCTGTCAACTACTTAATATTCGTATTAAGTTTAATTAGACTCTTTCGTTTCAATTACTTTATGCAAGACTACCGGCAATTTCCTCTAGACTTAGCCACGTGAGAGAAACTAGATTTAAACTCGTGACGTATACGACGTACGAGAATGCACCGCGAAAATGGTTTGAATGGATAAAATTGGTATGTTCAATCAATGGTGAAATATGAGAGCGGCCCACGCGGGTGGCTGGACGTACGACAGCATGAGAGATCGTTTATCCGAGCGGAAGCGCACGCCGGGCTCCTCGCGAGGTGGTGGCACCGGCGATACGAGCAACGTCAGTTGACAATATGCAGAGCGCAAGGAGGAGCGTGGGCCGACACGCGAAGGTCGCGATGCCCGAAAATCCATAACCATTCCTATTACGGGGTTGCGCTTGCGCGAGAACCGCTCTTCTCGGTCCTGAAGACGCACAGGCTAATAGCCCGTCCGCGTCGCGCCGCATTTTCGAGCGACTAGAAAGCGTATCTGCGCGATATGCGGAAATACGATAGACTTGGGCAATTAATCGGAACTTAAAGACGCAAAAATTAATAAGCAAACAACATGTAGGTGCAATTTCAAAAGAAACGAACAATCGGTGATTGAAAAGTTTTCCAATAAAATGTAAAATCAACAGAGATGATTGTGGCATTGACATTATTCAGCGAAATACTTTTCGTTATATAATTTGGTAATGATATAAGATAAAATCTTGGATTGAAATTATTAAAATTACAATTTAAATTGTTGTATTATTATCGGAGAATCTCATGTTAAAAACCGAGTGAACAAAAGATAATTATAAAAATAAATAAGCGTAATCCTTGTAATACACAAATGTAATTATCTGATCCTTTAGTAACCTTTGATAATCTTTGTTATAAAATATTCTTCTTCATAAAGTTCTTAATATTTGACAAAAGATAACATCAAGTCTGTGCGACTTTCGAGTGCGAATGTTCCTTGTGAAATGTAAGATCAATAAAAGTAATTATGATATGCAATAATTAAATTTTCTGAAAGCTATTTTCTAATGACAAAATAATTTATTAAATCAATCGTAATCTCGAGTCTTAATCTAACTATTGAAGAATGTCCCAACGTTACAGTTATTCTCATTTGATTTCTAACAATGTTCCGACACCTACGGGTTTAATATAATAATTAATCAGTAAAATGCATTTGAAAAAGTTGTAATGGAATTTCTTATCGACGTAGAGAGTGCGATATCGACGTGGAAAAATAAACGTCGCAGTCGTTGATTCGATCAACGCTATAGTGTTACCTAATTAGGAACGACCGCGTGTGACAAAGGCGAAGCTCCACTCGACACAGTCTAAAAAAAAGCGAAAAGTGGAATATAAAAGAGAAATAGGTAATCCAATTAAATGAGGAACACATTGTTTTACGGAACTTCGAGTCGCTTTTTATCCGCGTGCGCTTGATTAGTTCTATTAATTAAGGAACGAACTGAGATGCTTCGATCTCGCGAAACACGGTTTCGTTAATTAATTAGTCCAAGGTATAAAATTGATCCGTTATAAAAGTTTCACAGTCGCGACTGTTGGGCATTGGAAGAGATATTTTAATAAAATAGCGTGGAAAATGCTATGTTGCGAAAAACCGAACATAAAATAATTGTTAGCTACGTCAATATGTATAGCTTACGTTCAGTATTGAGTATCTGGGAAACAATGGGTTATCAAATGAACAAGTCAGAAATAAACAGAAGTTAAAGTCAGGAAAAAATTTAAAACACGAGTATTTGGTGTTCACAAAATTGTTATTTATAACCAAAATTGAGAACTAAGAAAGAAATTAAAGTTGCAGAATCGAGGAAATTTTAGTGAAACGCCGACTTGGTAAGCAACGATCGATTTCAACTTCTCCAGGGTTCTCTGTCCCCGGCAAGTTTGCGCTCGCGCCACAACGATCAATGACGTCAAGATGCATGTACCGTTGTTCATTAGTGGGGGATGCAAGCGCAAGACTTTAATTGCGGGCTCGACGAGCACGTCCGAAGTGTCACCGCGAGATCTTTCACTTTTAATAATCCCTGTCAGTCGACAATTAATTACTTGCAAAATGATAACGTCGCGTCGCCGAACATTATCCACAGCTTCGATAATAATTTACTCAGGAATGACCTTTACATTGATTGACAACCGAGTTGACAGCCCTTAACGAAGATACGGATTTTCGAGCTTATAAAGCTTTTAATCATCTGCCTGTCCATAAAAGTGTGTTATATTTACAAGCAAACTTTCGTACGTTTATCTCTAAACTAGATTTATTGTATTTATTCATTTTATTGTCGCAAATCGTTATTCGCTATTTAAGCTAGAGAACAATCATTTCTCTAAAAAATACCTAATTGTGTAATTACTTTGATACAATCGCCGATAACGTACTTCCAAGCGTGGCAAAGACGAAAATAAAGACTCACCGAATCAGAACGCCACGTAGGATCCCATGTTTCTCGCCGTTGATTCCTGCAACAGAGATTCGGACATCAGTCAGTGGAATTAACGAGACACTCGAGGCAAACAAATGCCAAAATCAAATAATTACAACAGGCCTGAGGGGAAACGATGAGAATCCGCTCCTTTGTCTTCCGACGGAGGTTCGCGATCAAACGAGAGAACGAGGAAAGGCACTAATGAGAATCGTTCGAGGACAACGCAAGCCTTTAGCAGGGCTGAATTTACTTCCTTTAGCGCATTAAACAAACGTGTTAAAATACTCTACGCAAAGTGCATACGCGCAAACATTTTTAATTGTCAGAAATATCTTACAAAATCATAATATATCCGTTAATTTCTGTATTTAAAGTTAGGAATTTTGCCACGTAAGATAGAATGTAAAAGATGTTTTTTACTTATTCTCAGCTATTATTTAAATTTGTTAGAACAGCTGTGTTTAACTATTGCTAAATTCCGCACTTCTCGTCATTTTGCGTAAAATAAAAGCTACCCGAAAAACTCATAATTATTTCCTGGGGGATTTTCCTTAAAAATCGCGAAAAAAAGCTAAACATTTCGATATACAAGTACGCTCTTTATTTAGCTCTCAATGTAATCGGTTTTCATTTCGTCCCTATTTAATAAAAATATAATTTTCAATTTGAAATCAAATTGAGATCCGAGCTGTGATGAAGTCCGACCCTGTCGCGTTTCACTCTGTCTGACTTTGGCAAATCCGCGGGGACGCGGTTATTTCCGCGGGCGCGGTTTCCTCCCCGCGTTTCCGATTCCACGAATGAACGAATGACTCCATCGGGAGAAGCGGAGTGGCCCCGAAGAGCCCTTCTTCGCTCTATGGCCGTCCGTGGCCCCCGCACGACGTCGCCGTTACGATGCATCGTCTAATTGAAAACGACGTCCCGAGATGCGTAGGAACGAGGGTGAAGGCGCGAACGCGCGAGGAATGTCGAGGTCCTTGCTGAAAGGACGAGGGACTCCGAATAAAAAGGGCGTATGTTTCGGTGGGGCGGCATATCGAGCAAATTGAGTTCGACGCTCGTTCTCCCGTTTCCCCCACGTATCACCGCTTCCTCTTGTTTGATATTTGATCAATTATGAAAATTGAACGTACACACTCTGTCGAACGTTTTCAGCGATCTGAGGAAAGTTGCCATCGCTAGATTAACGAAATAGGAGAGGCTCATTTTCTCACCGGCCATGATTGACGAACGGTAGTCACTGATGGCAACGTTCTCGTTTAATTTCAAAAGGGCCTCTCATTAAAAAATAATATAAAGGTAACTTTTTCCTCCTTGTTACAATTCTAAAAGAGATTGGACAGAAAGTGCACTTCAATTTCTCAAACGAGCGTATTATCTTTCTACTCTATTTTTCCTATTTTTTTATATAATTACCTGCAATAAAAGTATTTAAAAAAGAAATACACACGCGGGCACGTGCTCCGTTTTACATGGTTCCACTATATATTTTATAATGTTATTACTTGAAAATCATATTTTTCCACAAAATTCCGTAACGTAAAATGTAAATTCGTTCCGCTATCAGTAGCCTCGGTCTGTAGCGAGTTTACGTAAATTGACCGTGCAGACGATAACGACGTTTCGATAAGACGGCGCAGCGGTAATTAACGGCAAGCTGCGGCGAGGACGTGATTCACACGCTCGCTAATTGCTATTACGGTCTTACGGCTGATAGAGATAACAGCTGCCGATCAACGGTTTCGAATTTAAATTTTTGCTACTAATTCCAATTGTACCTATACTGAATGTGGCTACGCTTAGAATGCGCAGTTACCCGTAAAAGTAACAAGTAGAATTTCAAACGCCTGCTGTGAATGCTGTTAATATTTGCGTGTGTACCCAACAAATTTCTCTGGCATACCTGAAGTTAAACAAGCTACGTACATTGCGTACCGCAAATTCACATATTTGTAATACGCACGCGCGCATAGTTCTAGAAGTAAGCGAGTCACGACTTTTTTTTCCATTCGAAACGTCACTCCCGAAACTGCGTAATTACGTGCGTTCGTTTTCGACGATTGTCGGCGACGCGCGTCGACAAATCGGCGCAATCTGCGGCTGCAACAAAACATGGACGCGAGAACCATTGTCCAATTTAACCGAGAGCTAGTACGAAAGGGGCTGCGGGAGAATCAGACGTCTACCCTTTCACAAGGGTCGGATACGCAACGTCGTAGCAATTATTTGGATTGGGGTGCGCCAAGTGCTCTCATGACAAGATGCAATTGCGAAGAGTATATAATTTACGAAATAACAATATTTGTATTTCAATTTGGCCGAGGCCGCGCAAGTTTGCTATTTTATTCCGACAATTCGTGAGCATTACCGTTCACTTCATCAGCACTAACAGAAAAAACTGGCTTGCTCTTACCACAATTTCACTATAATTTATAGTCATTTTAGGAGCCAACCACAATTTTATAATTCTTCCAACTACGTAAGTTACGGTTGACCTAACGATGTATTATAGTTCTTATAGACACGATATAGGTCCATGCAACTCATGATATAGTTGTCATAAACCAAAACAAGCTTTTGATCTGGTAAGGTGTACTATAAATATTGCAATAACCGCAAATAAAATTTCGAATAACTATATGGAAGAGTAATAATCGTATTTATATTGCAAGTAATATTCCCCGCTTTTAATTATATTGTGTACATTGCGTTCACTACACAGAGAGAAAAAAATAGTTGCAGTTACCACAATCTCACTATAATTTATAGTCATTTTTGGACCCAACCATATTTTTATAATTCTTCCAACTACGTAAGTTATGGTTGACCTAACAATGTATTATAGTTCTCATAGACACAATATTGGTCCATGCAACTTATGATATGGTTGTCATAAACTAAAACGAGCTTTTAATTTGGTAAGGTGCACTATGAATATTGCAATAACAACCACAAGTAAAATTTCGAATAACTATATGTAATAGTAATTTCATTATATTCATTGGTTACATCACTTTGCACTCATAAAGAATAGTACAAGATAGTATCTTTCAAAGAAAAGATAAGCAATCTTATACGAATGCGTAAACTTATCCGTATTTATAACACCCTAAGCGGTTTTTTACTTACGAGAGAGTCTTGTACCGCGCGTCCCTCTAGTGAAGACATTCCGAACCACTTCACTTTTGTTTACTATGCGAATAGTAAAATGGATGATAGAAATGTAGTTAAATTTACTACACGGAGAGACCGATATGGTTACCACATGTCTAATTAGGGTTGGCACAACCCCAATAAATAATAATATTTGGAACAGCTATATCCGTAGTTGTCATACCCACATTGATGTAGTCATGGTACAAATTGTAGTTGCTTTCTTGCAGAAATGAACTATGGTGAAACTTTGTGTGGTACGGTTAATCAGGCTCAAAAACACTGCGTATTGATAGTATTAGCCTTCAAATGCGTATTGATAACATTAGCCTTACTGCGTGCCGAGTCGCGCTATACAAGTCGGTGCAAGTTGGTTAGGTTAGAGTGCATGACAATGTTACCAGCACTGGTGCGGTGGTGTGGCAACAACTCGCACTTCAGCAAAAACTACAAATATGGTTGTTACAACCACACACAACTCAACAATGGATAAGTAGTGTAGACAACTATATGCGTTTTGTGTAGCAAACTTAATAAACGTTGCAATACAAAACAATATAGATGTCCCTACTATTTTTACGGCAACATTTTAATTTTATAGTCATTTTTGGTTGCCACATTTAATGGGCTATTACTTGAAAAGGACTAGTATTACTAGTCGAAACGTAGTATTTTAAATAAATATATGGGCCAGTTATCGTCGACACCACCATCCTTTGTTATCTTTCGTCACCCACTGGCGATCCACCTTCTCCAAGTTTGGATTTTAATTTTAGTTATTTTTGCCTTAGCCGGTCTTTCCGTGTATTATTGTACTTGCACCTACTATATAAAACTAATTAATTTAGTTACTATTCACCATCTTAATATTTTACCAGAATAATGGTTGAAAGCTTCATAAATAATAGTAAAATTTTTATGCTGGTTGGCATCACTATGACTATGTGGTTGTTATTACTAATATTATAGTGATAATTACTATAAAAATGATATTCCTGACTATAATCATTTTACTATGCAATTATAGTCGCAAATACTACGTACCTTTCTCTCTGTGTATGTTCATTGGTTACGTCACTTTGCACTCATAAAGAATAGTACAAGAAAACATCTTTCAAAGAAAAGATAAGTAATCTTATACGAATGTATAAACTTATCCATATTTATAACACTCTATGCGGTTTTCTTCTTACGAGAAAGTCTTATACCGCCCGTTCCTCTAGTGAGGACATTCCGTACCACCAATCTGATATTTATACGTAATAGATGGGAAAGAAAGAGCTTTACAAGCGTAGAACGCTATAAGAATCTGCTCAACGACTTCGATCGAAATTATAATAATTAGTGGCACATTTGAGATTCGATTACTTGGTACCCGAGTACTTTTAAGAATTGAATGATTATTCGAGACTCGAGAACTGAAAACTGTAGAACCGTGCATAATATCGTGTATAATATGAATGTTCGTTTTTCTTCGTCAGTCGGAATGTCAGAGTAGTTCATCATGAAGAAGTATGAATGTTCCGAGTAGTTGCCGCTGTTGTAATCTTCGCATAGTGCCGTACTCGAGTTATGCACGTGCATGTGCAATTATCGGGACCTCTCATAACGTATGCGCTACATTTGTAGGAACTGGAGTTAGAACTGAAGTCACTTGAATTTGAGGAGTTAGCAGTCTAGGTATCGAAGTCAGTGACTGAAATCTCATTGTCAGTAGTTCTTGGTTCATCCGAGAGCCAAGTCCACGTTTGTTCTCGAGAGCATCGAGAACATTGAGGAATCAAATACTATCGATTCTTTGTACTCGAATACTCCCATCACTATAATAAATCTTTCCCTGATGAAACTGTTAAACCCGTGATTAGTAATAATTTGTTCTCAGATAAATGTTATTAGACATGAAAGGTTCCTAGCACAAAGAGCAAATTATAAAGATGGAAATAAATAGCAAAGTCTCGACGGGAGTGAAGTTTGCTTTAAACTTCGATATAAGCTCGGTCGGCGAAATATTTAATTGCAAGCCTTTAAAGCAGTCCTTCTAATTTAATTCTCTCTGACGCTTATTGCTTGCTGCTCTTCCGCTCTCATTCCTCGCAATGCGTACGCCACAATGGAAAACGACGCAAACTTTGGTTAATGCTCGCCATGGCCGGTATGTACGATCGTAATGTTGGTCCGTCATAACAGTCCGCCGTAGTAATTAGCTCAACTCGATTAAATTAACGGATCTTTAGGAAGGGATTAAAAGGGATAAAATACGCGCGTGGTTTTTAATTAAAACATTGCAAACAATACTAGTTTTGAAGTCTAGTGAAAAGAAATTCAGAAGAAGAGTAATTGAAGCACTGATTCGTAAAAGTTGAAAGTAAGTAGAAAAAATCAGTCGTTTCTTAATAAAAAAAACTTATATTATTTGATACACATATAAATAGACCGGCAAAGACCAGGCAATAACAACTATATTAAGACAACAGACGGATTGAAGAAAGAGAGAAGGCAGAAATAGATAGAGGTAGAGATAGAAATAGAGGGAACAAGAAAGAGAAAAGGGGAGAAGTAGCTTCTAAGTAAAGATATTAGGTGCAATCATGCGCGAAAGGCGGTGTTGATAGAATCGTGAGCTTTCGATCGGATGCTTTTCTGAATGCGCGGAAAGATGGAAAGCCGATTTCCGATAACCTCGGCTGAACTTCGATAAAAAAAGATTCCTCCGCTATTTCATGTTAAATAGATTAAATATAAATTAAAAAATTCCACAATGATACAATCGTACACTTTGCAGAAAGTATTAATAATATTATATGTTTGCTAAATACTTTCAATCGGTATAATGACGATTATTACCAATATTTTCATTGCCGCTGTGTTTTCTTGACATTAAAAGATTGAAATATACGTCATGTCTGTCATCGCAATTTTCTCGGTTATTTCAGGCGGTCGATGATCACGCATTTATGCTCACGCGAAATTTCGGATCGATAGCGTGTCGCATCCAGGTACAATAACCGCGACATGTGAAACGGGACAGAAATAAAACGGGACGAAGAGTACGCGACAGAAATCCTATAAAATCCCAGAAGCGCGATTACCCGCTGGGAAAGCTCAGCGGAGTGATACGAGCGAGGGGGCGAAAGGTATTTAAATATGGATAACCAAGCCTGCGGGCTCAACCCCTTCGTAACCGAGGGAGACGGATCCGTAAATAGACTGTGGACCCGTGAAAGACGAACAGCATCCGATATGTGCTTAGAAAACGCACTCCGGGCCGGGAAAAACGCGAAACAGGAATCATTTACGTCGATCAGGTATTAGACATTTAATTTCGTTATTGGACTAAATATCAAATATTAAAATAATTAAAATAATTAATTAAATTTCGTAAATGTAAACGACGAAAAATCTTAATTATCGAGTAATTCCCGGCAGACCTCGCTTTAAAAGATATTAAATTGGAGGATTAATATCTCGCAGTAATTTTACTAAAAAAAACCAAAGTATCTTAATGGTAAAAATTACATGATTACAAAAAACTGGTGAAATCCTTCCTTTTCAAGGAAGACATGACATATTCGCAGGATTTGTTCTAAGAAAAAAATGAGGTGATAAATTCAGAGTATCCGGCAAAGTAATATTGTCGAATGGAATTTTAAATGCATCGAATAACCAGTGGAGTAAATGGGACATTTTTTCGAAGATGATCTGAATTTTTCTACGAGTAAAAGCTCTCGTGGTTTATACCGCATTTATTGTATACCACAATGTTCAACAACTTGTAAAGTATACAATTATAATTGCAAAAGGTAACAGATCACGAAAATATTAATGCGGCGCAATAGATTAAATCATTTCTTAATATATTGCCCAAATTTTTATCTTTGAATAAATAAAAATTACTTTTTATTTTTCGAAATAATTTTAGCAGCAAAAGTCAGATTCTAAATAATTTGTAGTAATTATCACGTCGCATACAATTAATGTAGAATGTAAAGAGAGATTGTTGGGAAATACTGATTCAAGATTTAAGCAATATTTTCCCCAATTTATTGATTAAATGCGTGAAGAAGCGCGACTCGTTCATCCTGGGTTTGTTTTACGACTGTTTCGACTTCGAGAAGATGATTTACTCCCTACCGGCGCTCCGGGATTTTAATAAAATGGTACGCGAGAATCTCGCTACCTTTGTTCGCATGGAGCCGCGGCGTCGCCATCGTTTTTAATCCACTTCGTAAAGAGGAATGCGTCGAATAAAAATGTAACAAATAACAGCAGAAACGGCGAGACAGAAAGAAATTTGTTTCTCCTTCCGAAATAATATATCTGGAAATAATTAGAGAATGCAGCGGACACGCAACGAAGATAATCACGATGATACATTAACAATGCAGATGCAGACGAGAAACTAATTGACTCTTTCCGATAATGTTGTGTCACAGTCATTTTAACATCGTCGTCACGGACTTATCCCTGGTCGAGTTAATCAGTCCTCTTTATGTCGGGCATCATTTAGAGATTTACTGATTGACAAAATTAGAGGATTGACTTCGATGCTGTGCTGATCTATATTTTCGATTGTACGAGGTACATGTTTGATTATGTTGCTTCCAGCTATAGAGATATATATATATATATATATATATATATATATTACAAATTTGATTATACTCACATTTCTTTGTAGTTATTGAAGAAGACCCGAAGAAGGTTCGAAACGTATATATTAAATAGAAATTGAAGAATTAGATTGTGAGAGCTGAAGTATGTTCATTTTGTGGCTCACATTGGCACACACATTCTCTCCTTTCTTTATATTTTTCTTTTCGGAACCCTTCACAACAATTTGGAAAATTATAACAGCATTATGCTTATTTCTAAACGTAATAATATTAAGGTGTATCAAACCCAAGTTTCACATAGGTTTTCTTGATACACCTGAAAACATTTGTAAATATTAAAAAAACCATATACGTTTAGATCTTACAATTAGATTTCGTTAATCTTTAACTTACAAATTTCAGCTTTCAGCTTTTAATTCTCAGATTTCACTAACTATTAATTTCTTTATTCCACGTTGACTTTAAACGATTTTAAACGATCTTTCCACATAAAAAGAAATGAAATATCGATCGGTACAAATGTGCTAAATAATTGCTGTTCATTTTGTTCTTGTGCCAAATATTATTTATACACAAGACAGCTGCATATTTTATATATTCTAAACATATCTTGTACATAAATGTATCAATTTGATATAATCTTGAATGGATAAATTATGCGTAAGATATTAAAGCTACTCCAAACTCGTTGAACGACGCGCAAAGCTCGTCTCGTGAAAATAGAAGACACCAACGAAATGGCACAGAAGATTTTGCGGGACAGAAACGACAGAACTTCCGTCGAGCCACTTTGCCACGAAACTCAACACCATGCGTAAAGTTCGGCACGATGCGATGTAACGCGAGACCCACCGCTTTTGCATAGTTCAAACCGCCTTCGCAAGCCGGCGTAGCAAACGAATTGCAGGCTAATATTCGCTAACGGAAAAGTTAATCAACGAAGTTGGAGAATTTCATTATTTTGAATAGCTCTCAACACTTAAATAATTCTCGAAGCCAAGTGTAAAAGACGCTACGACTTTTGTCTATCATCTCGCTAGATTTTCGTTATCGATTCTTTATATTTAATTTAAATTTGTCAAAAGAAATATTAATAAATACAAAAAGTACACGGATTCCATTTTGTTAAATGTAACCTGGATTTTATACGAGAATATGTACTTTTTTTCGTTCAAATAAATAAAAAATAATTATACAAAAAAGGAATAAAAATGCAATTAAACTTCTAAATAAGTAAACCAAAATCTCAAAAATTAACCACCTTTAAACAAAAATGTATACTAAAATTCTGTCTATATTATCCTTATACATTAATATCAAAAAAAGAAAAAGAATAATTCTGTTAGCCTCTTTCACGTAACTGATAAAAATATTTTATATAGCAATATAAATATCAGTATTTTTATTAATAATCCTGCATATACGTCGTTCTCATAGAATCAGTTTCCATTTGCAATGAACTCTTTTTCAGCTTAAAAGGTCGTCAGCGTAAAACTAACAAACCTGTTTCGAACCCATGACAGCCGTTTCTACTATCGACGACAGGTCAGCGACAGTCGCTACGGCAAATCTTTCTGCCTTGCTTTCCCCGCGCCTCTCTCTCCTCTCTCTCTCTCTCTCTCTCTCTCTCTCTCTCTCTCTCTTTCTATCGCCAATGTTTACCGTAATCTAAAATTGAACTGCCAACCGCCGGTAATGCAACGGCGCGTATCACCACGATCTTCCCGCTTTTTTCCACGCTCGCCGACTTATCTGCAACCGCGTGCCTTCCCCCGTTTATCCGATCTTTGACGCATCGCACCCTCGGGAACTACCAACAATGTCTGGATTATTCGCTGCCGGATTATCCCATTGCTTTGTCTCCCGCAACAACACGTCCGTTATATGCCGCTTACCTTTGTCCGCACGATTCCGCGTGGAATTATGAATTACTCTCGCTTATACTGCAAGAATAATATTTCTGTTTTAAGCCAACGGCACACGCTATTATTTTTCCTACCGGATTGCTTACGAGAGCCAATAATCCAGTAGGAAAAATAGTATCGCGTGCCGTTGGCTTAACGTGGCAATGCTCGATTCTCAATTTCACACGAATTTAATTAGAAACGGAAGATTTCGTACGAATTGGAGGCGAGATTACAAACACCTGGTATCGTCGTGAGCCTGGGAGGCAATGAAGCGAAGGCTCCGGCCATTCTTGAAACGTAATTACGGGACTTCAGGCCGTGGTCGTCTCGGCCTGACACTGTTCGAGTACTCTCCGGGCAAATTCGCCTCCCAATAAAGGCTGCGGCTCGAAGCGGCAGGAGTGTAGGTCAATGTGTGGAGCGACCTACTCGCGGAATGCCGGCAAATAGCCACTCAATCGATGTGGTTAAGCCGAGGCTCGCTCAACACTCTAAGTATATTGGCTGATATTCTAAGTATCGCTTACAATTAGTATTCTCAAAATTTCTCAATGAGAGAACTAAGAAGATTCCATTTCTAACATTCTAAGGATAGTTTGGTGATGCCAAGAATCGCACGGTGTTCTGAAAAACTTGTCGATATTCTAAGAGCTAGAAGCATTCTATTCTCACTCTACAAATCTAGAAAGAATCTGAAAAGACACGCTCGAAATGCATGTTTCTTCTTTAAAGTAAACACTCGTTTCACACGAACACAAAGTGCATTTCAGACAATTAAAGCGTGCGGCAAAAGCGTAACTCGAAGAAAAGAAAATATATCTTGAAAAGTATGACTACATAATTTAATTTACTTCTGTAGCAGTCGGGAATATAACTTCGTCATTGTTATCTCGTATAATTATCCGCTTAGATTGCATTAAGGATTAAATTTCCTAACGCTGTTTATTTTGCAACAAAAGTGCACTGTAACTGTTTTAACTTACGCTGTTTTGTACGCTGTGCTTTCAGAGATTCGAAAAATATATCTATAATATGTATAGGTACACTGAGAGATCCATTTTGTTGAATGAAACAAAATCTAGTTGACTCAACTGAATTTCTTATTTGGACATGGGCAAACAAATCTTTCAGTTGACACAACAAAAAACTTTAGTTGGAAAATTTGGTTATAACAACACACTTTGATTGAGTGAACATGTGCAGAATCCTTTTATAATATGCAACTAAACGATTTAGTTCTCTAACTCGTGGAAACACAATAGTTAGTTGTTGTAACATTCAACTTCTTTTCAGCAACATAATTTTCGTCTTGTACAACCAAATTACATGTGCAGTTAACAAAATGATTCAATCAAATTATTTCATTTTATTCAACAAAATGGGTCTCTCAGTGTACACAGAGAAAACGATTTCTTTGGATTTAATACATTTTGTTGTATCCAAAGAAATTTGATATTTAGAATGGTCCAAGCAAATCATTTGTTTGTATTTGAAATAATATATATCTTCGTCTGAAATAAAACATTTGTTTGAAACAAAAGGTATATTCTCTGTGATCTAAATAATATTATTGTTTTATTCAAACAACATTATTGCTTGATAGAAAATATGTGAAAAATGTACATACATATATCATTTTCTCTCAACATTATAATTTGTTCTTCTTTAGAAGAAAAAAGATAAACGCTGAATTAGTACACTATGTTAAAAAATACAGAATATCTTGGAATAGACCATTAGATGATTAGAATGTGTCTGCTGATGCGGTCGTTTATATGTGTCTGGCCGCCATACTTACGGGTTCGACGGCCATCTAGTGGCAGCACCGAACTTTATAGGCGCCTTGCCAAATAATAAAATTATTAATTAAAAGATATTTGAATTTGAATTGTTTGAATGAAACAACTAAATTTTTATTCAAACAAATAATGTTTCGTACAAGCATATGTTGTTTCAATGAAACAAATCTCGATCAAATAAATGGGAATACTAAATCCAAAGAAACCTTTTTCTCTGTGTATCTATAATATTATAAATTATACTTCCGCACAGAGATAAGAATAGTCGAATACAACGGGTTCGCCGGTCGCCCACTCTACTGAATGTTTAAACATAATTAACCGCATCGATTGCAACGTTAAATACGAGAAGCACGCATTAGACCGCATAGCAATTATCCGATCTCGGTAATCAGCCATCGATCCTATACACGGAATCAGCGTTTCTGCGACCTTCACTAGGAGCATCAGAGAGATTCGACACGTTTCGATCTTGTCGCAATACGCACAAACGACAAAGATTTCTGTCGAAAGCAGCGAGAATAGGAAGAAGTGGGAAGGCGAAGAGGCTGCGGAAGGAAGCGAGGGAAAAAGAAGCTGCGAAAATCTCTCGTAGGAGGCGAGCGTGAAATTCTTATGGGAGCTTCCGTTTCGTTCGTGGGCGGAATCTCTGAGCAGCGAGGTGCGCGCGAAGGTGCTCGCGGGGAGCAAATTTAATAGGCGAAGCCTGACAGAAGACGTCCCGGTCCGCGAGAGTAAAACCTGATGAAAGCGAAGAACGAAGTGGATGTTGGGGAGGAAAGTAGAGGTCCCTGGGAGGAATTTACAAGACGAGAGGGCACGTAAACGACCGGGGAACGCTGTCACGTTCCCGCTCGCTTCGCCCCTGTTTTCGCGCCCTTCGTTATCCGCCGCGAAATTTACAGAAATAGATTCCCTCCGCCCGCGGTAATCGCGACACTCGACTGTATGACACGCGGTACACGCATCCCAAGTTCTGGAATCGAACGAAGAAAAAACAAAACGAGATCGCAGGTAATATCGATGCAAAGTGACGCATGTCGAGTTTGATTCAGAGATGGGCGAATTTGTAATTGGCCATTACCGAATTATAAATGCTCAAAATAATGAATAATTAAATGGGATTTAATTACTCATTACTTTCAGCATTTGTATTTAAGTTCCATTAAATTACTAATTACTTTGAGCATTTGTAATTGATGCCCAAAGTAATTGATGCTCAAAGTAATTAAATTACATCACGTAACTTAATTACATTCATGTAATTAAATTACATTCGTGTATTTCTTGTTCGAATCGAGTTAACAACAAAAAGAACGTAAAAGTGTACTTACTGCAAGACAACTTGTTCTGTTCACGTCGAGCAAAGGTTAATTTTTGGTCTTAAGATTGTTCGCGAGTTGCGAGGTGCCTTCGCAATATTCAAACATTGCCCGATAGAATGATGGAATACATATCATTTTGATGTCATGTATGTCAGCTTTTGGCCAATAATAAATAAAATTTTAATGAGATACTTTTGTGAGCTTGAAAATTACTACCTTATAAAAACATAGTTTTGTACCTTATAAAAATTTGAATTTATTCTGCAATATTTAACACCAATACTTAAACAATGTATATAATTACCACATTTATATGTCTCTGCTTTTTGGCTTGCATTAATACTAATATGTTCTGGAGAAATTATTATATAGAATAGCAGTATACTGTTTATTTGCGGAAAGGAATCTACTACATATAGGAAACAGTCGTACCTCCTTATGACGAATTCAAACATAATATATTCGAATGATGGAGCCAAATTTCCATCATTCTATCGCGCAATGTTTGAATATTGCGAAGGCACCTCGCAACTCGCGAACAATCTTAAGACCAAAAATGAACCTTTGCTCGACGTGAACAGAACAAGTTGTCTTGCAGTAAGTACACTTTCACGTTCTTTTTGTTGTTAACTTGATTCGAACAAGAAATACACGAATGTAATTTAATTACACGAATCTAATTAAATTACGTGATGTAATGTAATTACTTTGAGCATCAATTACTTTGAGCATCAATTACAAATGCTCAAAGTAACTAGTAATTGAATGGAACTTAAATACAAATGCTGAAAGTAATGGGTAATTAAATGGATTTCAATTACAAGTAGTAAAAGTAATTTGTAATTAAATGTGTAATTTGAAGACAAAAGTAATTACTGCCGCCCTTCTCTGGTTTGATTTTGTGTCCGCAGTTGTTTCGTTTAACCCTTTGAAGCATGGTGTTAACCCACGTTACCACCTCAACTTCTTTACTTTTTGGCCATTTAATTTCTAGTTTGTTTACCATGTGATTAGTAAGGTGGATGATAGAAATGTAGTTAAATTTACTGTTATTGTGATTGTATTTACTATGTAAAAATAATTAACTAATTTACTATTCATTGCCTAGTTTAACAGAATAATAGTTAAAAGCTTATATTTTATAGTAAATTTTTTAAATAGTTAGCATCACTGTGTCTATATGGGTTGCTATTACTAATATTACTATTACTAATATTATAGTAATAATTACTATAAAAATGGTAATTTATGACTACAGGTATTTTACTATGCAATTATAATTTCAAATACTACATATTTTTCTATCAGTAGGTATATTCTTTTAAGTTTGGTATTTCGCCATCTTAATTCCGCCATTTTGAATTATGAAAACCTGATAACAGATTCGTAATCAGCGACCCCAACAACCCTTGTATACAAAGTTTCACAAAACATGGTTCAATAGAAAAATGTACGCTTCAAAGAGTTAATACGATACTACTACGCGAAGAAAACCTGAATATTCTAGTTTCCTCTCTCTCTCTCTTTTTAATAAACTGAATTGTAATAAATGATTTACTTGATATTAATATGCGTTAAACGTAATTGGTGGCGAGTGTGACGCAGCGAAATGTGCGCTGCTTAGTAAACAAATGAACGAAAAGATCAGAGTCCACGGACGCCGCTGGTTTTTTTGGAATCTCTCGAAGCGAAGTGACAACCACCGAGAGAAACCTGCCACACATATCCCTTTAGGGGTATAGCCCTCCAGATTGGAGGTTTCCTTCGGCGAGGTTAGCAACCTACCGAAGATGAAGTAAAACCAAATGGCCAAGTACCAGAACGAACTGGATAAAATAGGCTCTAAGCCTAATACACGAGGAAGAAGAAGAAAGAGTGTACATAAAGAGTACATTCAACGAGCGTGCATACGTTTAACCAACTTGATGTGCGTCACACATTAAGTTATGCAATAAATATTTATGCGTAAAAGAGAAAGACAACGCATTTTTCACGTTTTAAGAGCGCTTAAACAAATAACATTACAAATAATCTACGGATTGTTTACAATATTAATGTCATGTAATTAAATTTGTACGTTGGCCGCTACTGATTCTTTCGCATTTTCACAGACACTTTTCGATAAGGAACCAATTAATGACGACTCAGAATATTGTCACGAGAAAGCAAATAAAAAAGAATACCAATGCACAAGCATTTTCTCTCGTCTCGCAGCATCCTGAGAATTCGATAATAAATTTAAAAGTTTAATTAGATTCGATTTTTTTTCCATAAGCTTGAAAGCGTTCGTCTCCACATTTTTTTATTTGTATTTACGAAAGTAGATTTGCATTTAAAAAGAATATTGACAAGACGTCGGACACGGATTTAACGTGGTCCGAAGAAGATCCAGGAGACCGCATAAAAGACGGAAGCCCGTAAAAGGCGATCCGGCGATCCCTCAGATAGCGTCATCGGATTACTTAATGCGGTACTACGTATGCATGTGCATAAAAGTCTAGATGGATGAGCAAAATGAAAGAATTCTCCCTCTCTCTTCCTCCCGCTTCCCCTCCGCCCTCTCGTTCTCGCAAAATCACACGCGGCGAAAGCATAATTTAATTACACGCTGCGAACACGAGACGGCAATAGTAGCACGACCAGGTGGTCGAGTGTCAATTAGTTGGCAGCGCTACTGGTGATTTTGGTCCCGTAATCGTGTAATCGTTCTTTTTTTTATCAATGTCTGCGAGAAATAAAAATTTCCGCGCGAAATGAGAAGATACGTAGGTCGCGTGTATAGTTTCTCGGAGGTCTTTCATCGCGTGACCTTCCCATCCCGAAATGATTACGAGCAAGGCGAGGATTAATACGATTGCATGTCGGATAAGAATCTCGAAAAAGAGTCTCGACAAGCTTCTCTTATTCCGCGTGACTATTTCCTTGCGGAATACGTAAGTAATTAAACAATTTTTTATCTATCAACAAAATACAATATGCTTTAATAAGAACAAAGTTTGATGGACAGTTGTTATTGTCAAAACTACAAATTATTGTTTTCATAATTTAATCAATTCGTGGTCAATTCGTAACATAAAATAAATATAACAAAAAATTTTAATCAGCTTTACATTCTAAACTGAATTACATATAATTACATAATAGAATACTCTTGAGAATACTAGAAACTAATTTTCTTTATATAAAAATTATTTATGTCCGAATATAAAACGGGACATTTTTGTGAAGACTTAAAACAATAATACATTTTTATCAACCATAAAATTTTGCTCAAATAAACAACCCATAGAAACGAAATATTTAGTTGTAACATTTAACTTCTTTTCAGTAACATATTTTTCGTTTTATACAACCAAATTACATGTTCAGTCAACAAAATGATTCAATCAAGTTATTTCGTTTCAATCGACAAAATGGATCTCTCAGTGTACGCACATGACGATGCGTATGAAGGTAATAAGGGCCGAGCCCTTAATGAATATTTCATCGCTATTAACCCGTTATAATTCTAATTAAGCACGAGTCCTTTTAAAACAGACATAGCTTTCAGTGTCAAGCAAGTTAGGTTAGGCTTAATCTCTAGACGGCACTTTCTTGCGCGAAAGTAACGAAATTTCGGTTGTTGGCTGATCACGTTATAATGTCATTACGAGCCGCTGACTTTATAACTAATTTAGCGATAACTCCTTGGCAAATGTTTACACGCTTCGTCGCTTACACATGTGCTCATGTGTATAATTACGTTGATATGTTTGTAATTACGTAACGAAAGTACAGCTATGGTTTCGTGACCAAAAAAAAACTTCTATTCTCGTCGATCATTAGAAGAATAATTTGACGGATTTATGTGTAGATCGTTAGTTTCTTACTCATTACGTTGTTAATTCTTTTAATTCTTGTTGCAGATTCATAGGAAAATAATGTGTTTAAATTGCAATAAAAATTTTTTTGAATAAAATTAATGTTAAATAATATTTCAATTAGCTAACAAATGTAAAAATTATAAATTTCATTTAAACAGCTAACAAAAATGTACCAAAAATGTAGTTACATCTAATAATAATGTTATTTAATTCGCAATTTTTGAAACGACAAAATAATTAAAGGTAAATCATGAAACTTTGTAAAAAGTAATCTCGCGGTAAACCGTTTGTCCCATTTCTTCTTTTCAATATTTTTCGTGCAATCGTAATTCGCCATTGATTTATGTGTCAATTAATTAAAAATACTATGTAAATATATTACGTAACTATAAATCTAAATCGCGAAATAGTTTCATCAAAAATTTTTTAAGATTTGACGCAGTCCAATCTGAAGATATAAACTGACGAAAAATCGAGATCCTATAATAAACGCAGAAGCGATTATAAAAATATTACAATAAAAAAACAATATGCCGCGGGGAAGGATATTTGAATAATTCACCTCTTTTGTACAGAAAGACAGTACTCTCGGTCAATATATCCCTGTGTCATGGAATCCTCGAAATTTCTCAAGTCTTTATAGCCGAGTGCAAACAACCCGTTGGAAAAAAAATCAGATCGCCCTTTCACTAAATAAAGACGGCCAAAGGGGGTTAAAGCACCGGCACGGTCATCCAGCCGGTAACGTTCGTTTCGTCGTCCCGGCGTCGAATGCCGCCGACTACGGCGAAGATGAGGAAAACGCAGATGCGAGGGGGAGAAAAAGACGGAGAGATAAAGAGGGATTGGTAGGGGCTGGCGGTGTTGAGGGGAGAACAGGTGGGGCAGCCGGGGGCGCCGGGCGAGGGGTTTAAACGGCGGATGACGTCGGTCGGTCGTTCGGTCGAGGGCTGCAAGGGGCGGCCAGGGGGAAATCGCGCCACGCTCGCGGTGGCGATCAATACTTCGCCACCACGCCTCGCCTTTGCCACCACCTACCTCGCGCGTCGCGTTGCGAGAGAGCAAAACTTGACTCTCTCCCTACGTCACGAGCCGGAGAGGGTGGAATCGCCGAGCCGGAGAACGCCGATCACCTTGGACTTGGACGGGTCCGAGCTTTAACCCTCTCCCCCCTCTCCCCCCTGCGAGAATCGCCCTCTTCGAGGAGAAAAGTGTAGTGTCGTGAAAAAACACGCAACCTGCGTGCCTCAATTTGTCGAGGTGTAAAAATTTATCTATGAATGAGTTATTTCTGTACGAATTTTTAGGTAAATTGTATATATATATATGTGTGTGTATGTATATATAATGCAAATTTTTACAAGATTCAATTGAGCGTGTGTCTATTGTCTTGTCTTTAAATTGCGATTCTCGTCTTTAATCTTTGAATTTCGTAAACAAAATCTAAGCTGCTTCTCTCCTAGAATTTGCTCCTCCAACGAGAAAATAATGTAACATTGTGAAACATGTATTATATCTACATAGTAAGCTACTTTATTAAAATCGGATTTGCAGAAACTAATAACGAAGTAGTTTCTAAAAATACAGAGTTCAACATTCAGTGCAGTTGCAACGCAGTATATAAATGTAGTTAATTCATTTCTCTCAATTCTGCGAGTTTTATTCGCATAATAACGTTAATTTCGTCTACAAACAAATCACAAACGAGGCTCAATTTATGCTTCGTGACTGTACCAACATACCTTCAATATTTAATAATTATCTGAAAATAGGCCACTGGAGGAGTGTACACAGAAAGCTTACGACTGCTCTTTAAAAAGGCTCAGAATTCTTAAAATGCGTTCAGGCGATCCAGAGATATTCGCGCGCGGCTTTTTAAGATAAAAGGATCCTCTCAAAGATTAACGGGAAACAGAATTTCTTGCGGCCTAATGCAAAAGAGAGGACAGACAGCTTGCTCGCGTTCCTCCAGCGAGCGAGTGCTCAAACACGCGCGTGACCTCGTTCGATAGGGTCACGATACGGGGATGAAAACGCGGAAAGCATGAGATGGCAGCACGCTGCAATCGGGAAAAATTTTTGGCACGTTGCTTCGTGTACGTGCACACACTCGATTTAAAAATATTAAGACTACACTGATAAAAAATATTACTTCGCTCAAGAAAATTGTTCATTAGGTGGCTCCTAATAGCTCATTAACTTAAATTTGAAAAATAATAAACAAATAAAAACATGCAACTCTTTAATTTGAGTATTTATTAAATATCGAAGAGTAAATAATTTTGAATTTAAAAAAATTTTACTTTAATTCTATAAAATGTTTACTAATTGTAAGATATAAGTTTTACAGTGAAGAAAATTGAATTTCTTATTTGACAAAAACAATGATTTCATTTAATAAATAGTATTCTCTGTCTCATGAAATCTTTAGTTGAATGTAGAAAATGTTAATTTACTTAATATAGTGCAGATTTACTTGAAATTTGATATTTTTATTAAAATGGAATAAATATTTACTTCGGTAAAAAATAATTTTATGTGAATCTATTCACTTGGTTTAAAAAAATGTTTTTGTCAGTGCAGGAATCGCAGAAGGCTATGTACTTTGTGCAACGATTAAAATGTCACGGGTAAAAGTGAGTAATTATAATATATAATTGTTAATCTCATTTAATACAAATTTATTATCGTCCTTCGTCCACTTGATTCGATGCATTTTAATAAACAGTAAAAATATCAGACCTTATCGTGTGTATCGACGATCTAGACTTTTCCTACTTGCCACGCGTCGTTAAACGGAAAAAGACGATCCTGATGCGAAGACAAATAAAGCGTAAAGCATGTGATCAATTTGCAATTCACAAGCGAAATATCAGGGGATATGTGTGAGCTAAACACGCGTTATCGAGGTGGCAAACACGGCGGATAAACCACTAACCGGTCCAACCAGCGATTGTCCGATTGCTGCTGAACATCGGTTGTTTCGCAGCCAAGAGCGACGGCACGCGCGCGTGCATTATCGCTCAACATAATTTTAATAAAGTGATATCGCGTATGCAAGGTCCGCAGGTCCGTCGATATCGCGCTGTTTCTCGAAATTAACCGCGAGCTGATAACAATTAGAACGAATTCGTCTTTTGTCAAGTATATAAAATGAAGTTTTGTTAAAAGCTGCAAAAATGTGTATTAAATCATTTAAATTGCTTAATTTTCATACAAATCAATGAGCCGATTGAAAATAATTCTATTCCGGTTAGTTCAGCTAGCAACATTTATGGTTAAAAGGACAAGAGTAAATTTCAAACACGACGCATGCATATCCTCCAAAGTAATCTCTTAAATCTCTGAAATTCATTAAATCTTTCGGATCAATCTTTTTCTCATCAAAATTTGATGAAAAACCCCCATCGGGTCGACAGGTGAGAGACCGCTTACGTGTCGAAGGCAAAGAAGAATTGGAACGTTTTCGCTCTCTCCGTGATTAATTTCATCTGGTTGTACAAGTCGGGTGTAATTAACGCGTGATATTTCAGCCGTGTCGAAACGATTGAAACGGAAGTTTCAATCGCGTTGTATACTTTATTAATTTTTTCTGAATTATCGCTCCCCCGCGACGGTCGCGAGCGGTAGATCGATACCGCGCCTCGCTTGGATATGCAATCGAATGAATTATTCCTTCTCGTCAAATAAAGCAAAGCGCTGCAACGTCCATAAAATTATTCTGCGATTCCTCCGCGCGCCATCCATGCGACATTACAAGTTTTTTTCTCGCACAGATCGCAGACTGCATCGATCACGGACAAAAGTATTCTCTCCGGAGTCCTTAACCTTCCATGCATAGTATAATTAATTATTAAACCTGACGTAATTGAATTTTTTTAACTACACATCTACACGGAAAGAATTTTCTCGTAAAATTCATCCTGGAAATCACGTAATCGTAAGACAACGTGGCATTCTAAAGAACCTTATAAGAGTTTTCTTGAAATTTTTCCATACGTTTTACTAGTAAACTCAAAATTCTTCGAAATGCCACGTCGTCCCACAATTACTTGATTTTCAGGACAGATTCTCTCCGTGTAAAATAATTATATACAATAATACGAATCATATTTCCATGAAAACATATTCCACTTATCGAAAAAAGACAGTTTTTCAAGCATTCACTCAAAGACCCTTCATTACTTTTTGTCTCTTTACAGAAAACTTACAAAAATTCCTACTAATTTTCTACATTTGGTATTTTAGTTAGCCTATCAGGATTTTTACGGTAGCGGTACGGAAAGGAGTGTCCAATGTATCACACGTAAAAGTATTTCGCGCGGGACGAGTCTCAAGGGGAGATCCGATTTCGGGACGGCGGAACCTCGGCGCGTTGGAGTGCGTAACAAAAGGCGCCAATAATTCCCGACAGCCAACGTAAATAGAACCCCCGAATAACGTCGCGAGCGCAGGCTAATGCGAGAAGCGTGTGCCAGCCGGGTCCGATTTATCGGTAATATCGACAAGCCGTCGTGCCTTACCTCGGCGATAATAGGGACCGAGTACGATGTAACGCGGTGCATGTCGACACACGTCGTCGTCGTCGTCGTCGTCGTCGTCGTCGTCGTCGCGTCGCCGCCGCGACGGATTTAGGCGCGTCGATAAATAACGTCGCCAGGTGCGCGAGCATGCCGAAAAGCTCGCTCGTTCGCGCGAATGAGTCTTCCACGTCGGCGGCCACGGGCCGTAAATTAAGGTCAGAGCCAAGAGCGATATAAGCGGCAAACCGCGAGCGAGAGAGAGAGAGAGAGAGAGGAGAGAGAGAGGGGGGGGGGAGAGAGATGCGAATAGATATGCAAATCACGTACACGCTCGGCTGTTTACGTCTGTCGATCTGCTGTCAAAGTAGCACGCCGCCGATATAACGTGAACCCTTCGGCGGAGAAGAGAGAGAAGGAGCGAATTTGGTTGATAAGCGAACTTCATGGTCGCGAGTAAAGACAACGGGCACACGATACTATTTTCCCTACTGGATTGCCCACGAGAACCGATAAGGATGCGGAGTTTTAGATTAGCTGACGTAAGCCTAAACCCTGATTGGCTCTCGTAAACAATCCAGTAGGAAAAATAGTAGCACGCCGACGATATAACATGGACCCTTCGGCGGAGAAGAGAGAGAGAGAGCGCCAATTCGGTTGATAAGCGAACTTCATGGTCGCGAGTAAAGACAACGGCACATGATACTATTTTCCTACCGGATTGCTCACGAGAACCGAGATAAGGAGGCAGAGTTTTAGATCAGCTGACATGAAACTAAACCCTGACTGGCTCTCGCAAACAATCCAGTAGGTAAAATAGTATCGTGTGCCGTTGGCTTAAGTTTCGACAAAAATCTTGACTTCACTTTCTTCGATCCGAATTGATCCAATCAAATAGCACGCGGTGTCTCGCAGGATCAAACAAACTCGTCAAGTGAGACAGAAAGGAGCATTGTTCGAGAGGTAACACTGCTCTCGCGGTTGTGGATCTCGCGTACAGGAATGCCGTAACCGAGAGGACTGCTGAGAGACCGTTATTTAACATTCTGTGGGAAACAAGGAGAAAATGATCCATTCGGACACGCGGGCGATATTTCCGAACGCGGCCCAAATCGAGGGTGTTCGACGTTAAAAGCCGGAAATGGCGCGTAATAAATGTTTCACTCGGGAAAAGTCGCGCGAGAATCAAGCTTATCAAGAAACTCGTGAGTGGAAGGCCGTGGAGGAGATTAGGACACCCTCTACACGAGATGAGAGACGATAATTCATTCGGTAATTGGTGAAATTAACGGCACCGTTGATTAAATACCAAGTTTTCTGCCTCGAACTGGTAAGGGTCTCCTGTTACATTTGTCGTACGACAAATCTTTTAAGCGCGTTGATTGGCTACAAGCTAGAAAATTTCCAGATACTCGACAACTTTTCTATCCTGCGGCCAGTCAACACGCTTGAAAAATTTGTCGTACGACAAATGTAATAGGACGAATGTAATACCAGCCTAAGGGCCCGAGCAGAATGGCTGTCTTATACTCTTAAGAAAGTCTTAAGACAGTGTTTTATTAAACAATATATGGTAACAAGCCAATGTGGGTCACAAGGCAAGATGTAGGTAGCCCAACTTGCAAATCTTAAATCTTTCTGAAAATCGTGAATACAATGTTTTATGTTTTAAGCCTTTGTCTTGAGGTAACGCACAATAACTGTCCTATGCCTTAAGAGTACAAGACAGCCATTCTGCTCAGGCCCTTAGGGTAATATTACGTTTGTCGTACGAAAAACTTTTTAAGCGCGTTGATTGGCTACAAGCTAAAAAATGTCTAGATACTCGAGAACTTTTCTACCCTGCGGCCAATCAATACGCTTGAGAAATAAACAATTTTTAGAGACTCAAGAACTTTTCTATTCTGCAGCCAATCGACACGCTTGAAAAATTTGTCAAACGAATGTAATACCAGCCTAAGGGTAACATTACATTTGTCGTGCGACAAGTTTTTCAAGCGTGTCGATTGGCTGCAGAATAGATAATTTCTCTTTTCTATTCTGCAGCCAATCGACACGCTTGGAAAGTTTGTCGCACGACAAATATAATATCAGACTAAGGCGGAGAAACAATGCGTTACTTAGCTTATCGCATTAGTCGCGAGTCTCGCTACACTTTTACGCGATTGTCATTACTCCATCTGGGTCAAAGTCTGTTAATCCGACGCTCAGGACAGACGCGACAATCCGCGGGGAAGATAATGTATCTCGAAACACGTACCTGCGCTTCGCGGCGATGTGCTCGCGCTTTAACCGCGATTACACCGCAGTTTCCCTTTAACACCTGGAATCCGGCCTGCACGTGAAACTTTAAGCCGCGCCGTACTCTTTAATCCGTATCACCCGATTAAAAATGTTTACCCTGAGATAATTCCAAGGTCTCGCTCGCTTTAATGCGCGGCGATAAGCCGAGAGATAAGGGCGCGCGATTTCCTTTCGATCGACGGTTCAACAATGACTGTGAGCAACAGTTATAATCACAACGAGAGTAATTGCCGGGAGAGGTAACGTCGTAACGGAGCGCAAACAGCCATCAATGCTAATGTCAGTGATGACGATAATTAAACGGCAGCGATGGAGTAACGTCGGATAATGGTCGCGCTAATGCCTCGAGGTTCGCAGTCCGGACTCTTTCACCGCCCGGCGAGTATCCCGATGTAATAACAACTAGAATACAGTATCGGCCGTTGAGACGATACACGAGAAGGGCAATGTGAGCCGTCACCTGATTCAAGGTGATCAAATTATATACAAATTTAAGTGTAAAAAGATATTAGAAGTTACTTGACATTGCGGTAAAATTGTACGTTTCAGTCCACAAAAGTGACCCTCTTCGACAATACGAGTATACTAGAAGTTACTTAACGTTGCGGTAAAACTGTACGTTTCGATCTACACAAAAGTGACCCCCTTCAGCAATACAATGTGGATTAGAACTAGTTTACACATGTTATTTTGAAGCGATAAGTCATCATAAAATATACTAGAAGTTACCTAACGTTGCGGTAAAACTGTACGTCTCGATCTACACAAAAGTGACTCCCTTCAGCAATACAATGTGGATTAGAACTAGTTAGTTTACACATATTATTTTGAAGCTTTAAGTCATCATTAGAGGTGTGACATTTTGATGTTAGTTTTTGGTATCTTTTGCGTTTCGTTTTTCCAGATTTTGCGTTACTTTGATGTTATTTTTTGGCATCTTTTGCATTTTGTTCCTCCGGACTTCGCATTATCTTGATAATGCTTTTGATAATGCCGTGGTCAGAGATGGGCAGGGCTTCAATTAAGACGACTTGAGCCCGGTTACAACAACGTCGCTTAACTTGAAACTTACAATTTAATTCGTTCTTCGTCTCTTTCGAACTATTACTTTAGAAAGAGACAAACAACGAATTAAGCTAAGCTTAAAGCTAAACAACGTTGGTGAAACCGGGCCTTAACGACATTGTATTAAGGCTAAACGTATATTAAAAAAGTTACATAAAACGTAACATATTAAAATAGCATGGAACAAATTACTGAAATTACATATCATTTTCAGGCTATAAAAGCAGTAACATGTCTAAAAAAAATTAAACAAAACTAGTCTTACGCACAAATCTCTTTGGTTTAGGATACAACATTGACGTTAGAAATGTTCACTAAGGAAAATTGCGACTTTTTACGTTATCTTGAACGCTATTTTGCGTGCTGAGGATAATTTTGCGTTATTTTGCGTGTGGAGGGTCATTTTGCGTTTTCAAAACGTGTTAAAACGAAGTCGGGGACTCCAAAGTGTAAAGAAATGACATTAAAAACGTTCCTGGGGCATTTTGCGACATTTTGCGTATAAAGATAACATGAAAATGTCACAGCTCTAGTCATCATAGAATATATTAGAAGTTACTTGGCATTGCGGAAAAATTGTACGTTGTGATCTACACGAAAGTGACCCTCTTCAGCAATACAATGTGGATTACAACTACTCAGTTTAAACATATTACTTTGAAGCGACGAGTCGTCAAAAAATATATTACAAGTTACTTAACGTTGCGGTAAAATTGTACGTTTCGGTCTACACAAAAGTGACCCCCTTCGGCAATACAATGTGGAGTATAGTTAGTTTAAACATATTATTTTGAAGCGGCGATTCGTCGTAAACGAGTGTTCGTTACGGTGGCATCGCGGAAAGAAAAATGTAGTAGCCGTAGCTTAAAAGCTGCTTGTGGCAACTAAATTTCAGTTGTAAAATATGGGCGCACGGAGAAAATGGTTATTGTTGTTACAACAACATTCTCTATGATTAGAAAAAATATATATGCACGTTCAAATTACATTGATATTACATTGAATGTAGCTGTTAGGGTATGCTCATCTATACGATTCTCTCAAGTCTTAGTCTTTTGATAAATAACATTCGGTTAGAATACCCAATTATATGGTTGCTTCAACCATAGGATTATTGTTATCTCTGTACTGTGGTCTGCAGAACAAATGGCATGTGATTGAGAGATCTATAAGATGTGTATATAGTTGCATAGTACGAGTTCTCTTGTCTCCATCACAGCGTAACATATCAACTCGCGAAGAGAATTTGATTAAAGTGTGTATACAGGGTGAGTTATAACACTTGTCCACGAGCTCGTGAGAAGGTAGAACGGATCGAGATGAACAGAAAAGTCCTGAAACATTTTGCAATTTTCGC
>NW_011967034.1:103347-106854 GCF_000949405.1 Vollenhovia emeryi | reverse complement strand
CCCCCCCCTCGCCAGGCAATATCGATCGCCGGGCGGTCACATCTCGCTACGCGCTCGAATTGGACAGTGGGCAGGGCAAAGACGACGATTTTCGATAATTTTTTTCTCGTTAACTATTGCGAAAATTGCAAAATGTTTCAGGATTTTTCTGTTCATCTCGATCCGTTCTACCTTCTCACGAGCTCGTGGACAAATGTTATAACTCACCCTGTATTGTGCATATCCTTATACTTTTTTATAATGGATCAAGCCTGCGAGCTTGAAAGTATAGGATTTGAAAATTGGATTCCTATTTTCAAAGGTAAGTAACACTCAAAATAAAACATTTTGAGGTTAGAATTTATCCCTGCAGCATGTTTTCAGTATACTAACAGTAAATCAAAATTTGCGAAAGTTTTTTTAAAGATTTTCTTAACATCAGATTAAGATAGGAAAACATATAGTGTATACATATATATATACAGGGTGGGGTGTTTACCTTACCCTGTATATATATATATATATATATATATATAACTGTGATTGTAGCAAGTGTATCTAAGCATAATTATTTACAGTTGTAACATCCATAAAGCAGTTACCCTCACTAAGGTTGAAGCAACGCATAGGTCATTTCCAAAGTACTGTGGTTCTCACAACCCTTTTGTATTGATGGGCGGAAATTAACAGTTTTTTATTGTTGTGATATCCATAACTTTTTCTCCGTGTAGTTATCTTTATGCAATGATTATGTGTATGATTGATATGACTTTGTTACTTGTTGTATCAACTACATCAATGTAGTTTTGTACATGATCTGGTTGTGACAACCAGACTTTGGTTGGAGCATTATTTACTGTGGATATGATAATCTATCCACATTGTATCCACATCAGGATACGTATTGCAAAGGTTAAGGCAACCAGGTATCGTCACTGCTGCAACAATGTCATTTAACAATTGCTCTGTGGTTATAACAACCAGATAATTAGTTGTTCCATATTTTACTATTTAATCTGGTTGACACAACCAGAATTCTGTTTGTGACAACTATATTGTTTTTTCTGTGTACACTGAGAAAAAGTCTTTGAAAATTTATTTGTAGCATATAATGTTTACTTCAGTGAAAGAAGCATTATATGCCTTAAATAATGTTTATTTTAGTGAAATAAACATTATATGCCACAAATAAATTTTCAAAGACTTTTTTCTCAGTGTACGGTAGCGAAATTTGTCTTTTCAGGGCATTATATGTAAAGGTATTAAATGACCACTTATGATTTAATAATCGCGATACAATAATCGCGGACGACGACGACGGGCCCGGGGCGGCCATACGCTCCGAAGTGACACGCACACGCCTTCGGGCACGTTATCGTCTCTCCCCTCTAACCCGTGCAACAATCCGGGAGCTCGATTCCTGATTTCCAAGAAACGTAATGCGAAAATTCGGCCCTCGCGGAAAAGCTGGAAGTCGACCGATTAAAAGCCACGGCCGATCGGCTCGCAACTTTTCTGCGTAAGAGCGCAATTTTCGCGTGCGTTTCTCCTCGACGAGCGAATTCGAGAATCGAGTCCCCGACTCGCGGACTCCTACGCTCGCCGCCCGGCACGGCGACGCCGCTTCGGAGCGGAAGGTTGTTTCTCGCGGGGAAAGAGCTCGGTACCATTTGAAAAAAAAAACAAAAAAGAGCGAACGCAGGGACGACGGAGACGAGAGAGACGGTCGCTCCGCTCCTCGCCTGGCCGAATTGGAGGTTAACCTGTCACTCGATAGCGGATCGATTTTACGGCGCGGGCGACAGAACGGCAGCGGGAGGGGGAGGGGAGGAGGCGGACCGCGCCGTCCGCGTCGCGCGGAGGCGATATTATGTAATTTCTGGCACTCACCTGGTTCGCAGAGCCGTGCGGACGTACCGCGGGTGACTGGTGCGGCTCCCGATGCGGGCGTCCCGTCCGTCCGTCCGTGGAAAACGGAGACAGCGGCGGCGGAAAGCGACGGTGATTACGGAGAGCGAGCGAGCGAGCGAGAGAGAGAGAGAGAGAGAGAGAGAGAGAGAGAGAGAGCGCGAGAGCGAGGGAGGACGTGCGGGAGAAGCGGCGAGGTCACATACACACGTATGTACACACGCCGTGGCGGCCGCCGATGCGATTTCGGCAGCGGCGGCGGCGGCGGCGACGACGGCGACGGCGACTGCGGCGGCTGCACACTCCGCGTTACGCGAGATAAGAAAGACAGAGAGAGAGAGACACGCGGCGGAAACGCGCGAGCGAGAAGGAAAGACGGGGGAGAGGAACGTTAAACTTTATCACGAGAGCAGCATGACGTGCGGCGGGGCTGCAGGCGGCGCGCGACAACGGCGGGTGAGCGCGAGGACGGCGACGGCGACGACGGGTACACACGCGCGGCACCACCGACACTCGATGACGTCATACCACCGGCGGCAACATGGAGCCCGCCGACGTACAACGCGCGAACGACGCGCGACACCAACACCAACGGCGCCAAGTACACGCGACGACGGCGATCGCGACCGTTCGCTACTAGCCGGAGATCAGTGCCCGTGCGCCGCCTAACCTCGAAAAGCGTCGGTGCTCCGAGAGCGGAGAGTGCGCGAAAGAGAGAGAGAGAAGGAGAGCGTACGGTGGTGGCGAACCGCGGGCACACAGCGGACGGACGCGCCCCGTGCGCAGCGGCGACGAGACACAGACCCGAACTGAGACGAAGCCCCGGCCGAGCCGCGCCGAGCCGGCCCGAACGCGCCCGCGAACGCCGCGCGCTCCCATTGGTCGCGCGCCCCACCCCCTCCCGCCGTCAGTCGCGCGCCAGCGCGCCTTCGCCGCCGCGCGCGGCGAGCGGCGAGTCATTCCAAGTCATTCCGGCTCCGGCGGCGGCGCGACGCGGCTGTGGAGCGTGCACGGAGCAGCGATCGATCGGTGCGGTGTCGCCCTAACCTCTCCGCGGGCGTGCGCATTATCGACCGAACTTCTCTCCGATCGCTCTTCCGTTGGCGAACGGTAACCTCCGTCGGGCCTGGCGCGGTGCACGCGAGTTTTGAACGGACGCGGTTTTCGCGCCCGACCTGGCTACGAGCGAGCGGATTCGACGGTGAACCTCTCGTCCGGCATCGTCGCGTGTGCCCGCGTATCTCCAACGATCCATCGTCCGGCACCCTCGTCGACGCTGGGAGAAACGCCGCTCGCACGGACCAGGTACGGGAAATGACAAGCGCGAATTAAATCACGCGAGTGACGAGGTAACTTGGGCGAACTTTGAACGCGCGGCGCGTGCGCGCGTTCCAAGGTCGCCGCGCGATTTTCTAGTCGGTCTCGGCGCGCTACCTTGCGCGATCGATTTCTCTTCGGTAACTGGTATCGATGTTCAACGTTGATTGGCAAATGCCGTCAAAACGCGCGCGATTATTTTGAAGAAAGTGACGCCTCGCAAACTTCTTGGACAAGAGTCGGGTCTAAAGCCTTGTGTCCACGATCCAAGAACTGTGTCCAAGTTCTAGTTCCGAGAAACGC
>NW_011967034.1:77030-99642 GCF_000949405.1 Vollenhovia emeryi | reverse complement strand
AAAATATCTACCAAGTTTCAATAGTCTTTACTGCACCATTTTAAAGAAATAAAATATAATAAAATATAACTTGAGATATTCGTGCTGTCGGCACGAATTTTTTAGTTTTGAAAGTATTTGACGTTATTAAGAATTGAAATCAGAGTATTTTCACTATCAAAAGTTTAGGCTCATAAGTGCAAAAAAATCGTTTATGATGTCCCAACTAATGCCCAAAAATTGCCTAGTAATGCCCAGTAATGCCGCAAATCTGTGCACCACAATGCTCTCAGCGGTTTCCCCCTTGTTGAAAACACTCTACTGGCTAACAAGTATTTCAAAAAGTACTTTAGACGATCCTTAACCCCTGCCGAAAATAATTCTACAAAATTCTACAAATAAATCAAATACAACTGCCAGAATCTACGAAATTCTACGTAAATTTAAAAAGTGTTGATTAAAAAGTTATGAAAATCAACATGAAAACGCTAGAATTGGAACACTTTTGTAATATTCTACAAGTAAGCAGATGTTTTAATTCTTTAAGATTTTGTTGTTACACAAATTTTTTAAGGATGTATTGGACGTACAATCTTAGACAAAAGTGCATGAAATTGGAAATACTTAAATATCTACTCTTAACGCATAGTAAATCTAGATGTAAGAAACTTGAACGATAGTTGGAGTCTTATTTGTATTCCTACAAAGGTATTTTTCACTTTACAAATGTTTTTTCCTGAATTATAAAGATAAAATAAGATAAAACAAGATAAATAAGATAATAAGATAAAGTAATGCCTACTGGGCATTAATGGGCATTGGTGTACAAGATTTTGGTCAGCGGTTTCCCCTTCGGTTTTCAACGTCCAACTTCAATCGCAAATCTTTTCTGAAAACGATTACACGGTCTAACAATCAATTTGCATTGGTAAAAACGGACGTGAGATAGTGGAAAAATACCTGGCATGCTCTGCATTTGAAAAAAAGAATATTTTCGTAGCTCGCGCCGAAGAAATCGCCGCTTTACATTGTCGCGTAAAAGGGAGAAATTCTTTCAGGGCCCGGCCAACCGATCGACATGACGCCGTCACCCTACGTCTCTCGCATAAATCAAATCGACGCCGCTCAGCTGGACACGGAGATCTACAAGGTACTGAGGAACCAGGCCAGGGAGATCGCCAGGTACGGCGCGCCCGGCAAGCTCGACAAATGGCAGGCGGAGGTGGACGCCGTCCTGAAGCTGCTGATCTGGAAGTTCTCGCTGCAACGAGGCTCCTCCACGTTCGGCCAGCGACTGCTCAATCTGCACTACGCCAACATCGATCAGCGGAAAGCCGTGCTCTACCTGATTCTGAGCGTCCTCCCGCAGTACCTGGGAGAGAAATTGGCCGGCGAGAAGCTGTCCGGACGCGGCGCGACCGGCAGCGCGCTCAAGTCGCTCGTCGAGTGGACGACGAACGCGATCAGTCTCCTCGAGGTGGTCAATCTGCTGTTCTTCCTCCATCGGGGCGTGCAGCCGCGCGTGATCGAGTTCCTGCTGGGCCTGTCCAGTCAGTCGATAACGACCCACCGACCTAGAATCATCGGTTACTCGTACATGACGAGGGAACTGCTCTGGCACGGTCTGATGGAGCTCTTCACCGTCGGCATACCCATGATAAACTTCCACTGTCTGAGGCACGCGGTGACGAGGCTCTGGCGGCGAGCGGAACCGTCGAGCGGCCTGTTCCCGGTGATGAACGCCGCGACCAAGTGCGCCTACTGCCGCGAGGACCCGATCCTGCCGTCGCACGCCGGCTGCGAGCACCTGTTCTGCTACTACTGCCTGCGGGCGCACTTCACCGCGACCAGCGCCTTCCAGTGTCCCGTCTGCGACGCGGAGCTGCGCGGCGAAGATATGAAGAGATACGCGGTCGCGAGCGCACCTCGGAGCGACGACGGCGAGGAGGAGTCGGACGATAGCTTCGAGAAGGTGGACGATGGATAGGCGCGGAGGTACACTCTTATATTTTCAGTTTTAGTTTAATGCGTCTCGATGCCTCCAAGTGACGACGTGGTTTTGTGCTGGACGCGAGTCACGGTTTACCTGAACTGCCTCTGCCAGTGAAAACGACTGTATGTTGTGCGCGACAACGTGTTAATTCCGCAACGAGCATTTTTTAATCGAACGAGAGAAATATGTCGCGAAATAGCGACGAGTCAAATAAGTGCGACGATAATCTCGTTACGTCGACGTTAATTAAATCCTCCCGGAGTAATATATTAAACATAATAATTAATAAAGAAAGAGACTCGCCTCTGATCGCCGCGTCGACTTGTCGCGCGAAGGGGTGCACGCGTGTGATATTAATATTTTGTTTTTATTAAAAATGGCAATATACAAAATCTTCTTTATTCTTCACTTCAATACAACAAATCCCGATTTCAGGCGACTCCGACATTCTCGCATTTCCTACTTTCTTTCATCCGAAACAAACAATAATAGATCAATATATACTCTCTTGGCTCTTATATCAAAATTAGATTAGATTATATCATATAAAAATATTATGCTGCGCTGTATATTATAAAACGCTTCATCTGCCGCCGCGCAGGTCGATGGATCGATCGTTTTACATGCAATAATGACACATTCATCGATTAATTTATCATTCAGTTGCTGCACCTGCGCTCGATGGGCGGGCACGTCCCCGGACTTGTTACACGAGAAACAACATTATAAACACTATAGCACAGAAAGAGGGGGAAAAAACGCGAAACACATACACATAAATTAACACTTTCCATCCGCCTCTCCTACGACACTACAAATTTCATTTGAATCCGAACTCCTACCGCCTTTCCCTGGAATGTATGATTTATAGTACGAGTATAGCGCAGTTTCGAAATCCCTTCTCGAAGGATCGGGCTGTTACTTTACTTCCTGAGGTATCCGCGTTTACATTTGCGCTCCACTCTAGCGAGACGCGCGGGAAGCGCGTATTAAATTGCACAATTCTATTTCTTTTTTCGCATTCCACGTAGCGCCTTTTGCGCGTGTGTATCGCGCGCGCGCGCGCGTTGGTTTTTGAAATTAATTTCAATTTCTAGGCGTTTACGTTTCTCAAAGTTGCCACTTTTACCACTTCTCCCCTCGGGCGAACTCGTCGACTATTCTCCGCACTCCCTGCCGGCGCTTCAGCGACGACACCGAAGAGCGCGTCTTTCGCCACCGAGGAGTCTGCGATTTTTACGTTGATCTCGCCAAGCGGGAAAACAGTTTCCTGATATTTCGAGTATGAAAGAGAGAACACGATAGTGCGAGGCATTTATACTTATCGATATACGGTTGGCGCATGGCGCCATTACAGCTGCTGATTTACGGCGGTATCGCGTCTTGGACGAGATCGGTATATTTCCCGAATAGCTTGCGTTTCACAATTTTTCGAGCTTGTCAGTCTGGTGAGATAAGGTGTGATGTACTGTGTACAAAATTGAAAGATTCGATGCTAACGCGCGATACCTGTCTCGCAATATCCTTTTTAAAGACCCGAGAAAATTAATAAAGTTGAGGAAATTCAATATCAGTCGGAAGAGACTTAATTCCGGCAAATTGGATTAATTCACTTCAAATTTGACGAGTATTTGAAATTTTAAATGGAAATTGTAATTGGCTGAAATTTCCGCAGCTTTGAGATTAATTTTCGGAAAGTTTTTAAAAGTGGATTAGATCTCGCTAAACCCTCCCTGATCGAAGAGTATCTTCAAATTTTACAAGTAATCGCAAATCTACCGTTGAAACGAAGAAAAATCGTTGCGCAACGATTGCAGCCCGTGGACTCGGCATCTTTCCGAGATTCTCAGTGGTCTGTTATTTCTTTTTTCCCTTTGTTAAATCCATGAATCATGTTTCATGGAAATTTAGAACCAAGGGAAATGAACGTCACTAAAGACGCCGGAAGTTAAAACGGATTGATCCATAATTTCAGCAAAATTCTCAAATGTCGAATTATATTTGAAGTCAATCCCACGAATTACAAGCTTAATCCACTTTAACTCCGAGCGATTCGTACAAATCGTATGCCGAATGAGTTAGGGAAATGGCGAGTCCACAGTTTGCTCTAATGAAACAATGATTCGCAGCGTTTTCTCTGCCCCGGTTTCCGACGCAAAGACACAGCAAGGAAAAAGTATGCTTGCGATACGCAATTTACAAGATTTACAGCGCATTCTCGTAAACGCAACGGAATCATCCGAGTCGCGTAAATTTCATCATCACACGGGCGCGAGGTCGGGGCGCGATTGCGACTATACGCATAAGCTGATTCTGGGCTGACGTTATCCCCGTTTTTCCTTTCTTTTTCGAGAGAGAGAGAAGGAGACAGAGAGAAGTAATGTCATGTTATTTGCTGTATGCAAAAAATGTCAAGTGAATAGGGACTAGAGAAAAGTGATAGTGAACCAAAAAAAACCTGGTTTTACAGTTTGGAGATGTATCTTCTCTCTTCCCGACGTAAATCAATTCTCGTTAATTCTCGTTAACCGAAACGCTCGAGAACACTAAGAAACTCTTCGTTTGTCGTCGTCGTCGTTGTTCTCCTCGCACGCGCATTTCCCTCTCTTTTTAACGCTAATTTCCGCGACTATACCTATTTTATACCCGTATACGCTAAACCTTTGCACGGGAACAGTGCGTTATTCACGTAGGAACATTGACGGATTTCTTCTTAGGACTAGACGAGAGAAACCGTCGATTATTGGCTGGCGAAGGGACGATCTTCACCGTATGGTACGCAGGGTGTTACCACCTCGAATTCCTTGCTCGCATATCTTCGAAAATCGCAAATACAGAGAACAGGCGTCGGGAGAGGAGGCGGGGGAAAAAAATTGTCGAGATCCGAGAGCGCTCCTTGCCTCTCTGTTACTTTCGAGAAATTTCACTCTTCGATCGAATTTTTTTTCCTTCGACCCTCCCGCGCTTTTCAAGTTCCTGGATTCCGAGGCACCCTGTCGTAAGGAACGAAATGCCAACGACTTTCGAACGAATGCTCGTTAGACTCGAGGACGCTTGCGCTGCTTCGTTGATTCACGATTATGCGTACGTGTACATTTTATCCGCAGCGACAATGAATATATATATATATATATATATATATATATATTACACATGATACTCGTTCAGTCGCGCACACTTCATGCTTACATTTGCTCTCCTCGGCGATTATCGTTTCGCAGCCCTTTACCGATCAGAACTCTTTTAATGGATAACGATCATCGCTGCCAGAAAAGAAAAACGCTATCTTTTGCCCCTTATAAGGGGATGCAGCCCTTAAGGCGGGCTTAATTGCAGGGGCAATTGGATAAAGGTGATATGCGGCATTCAGACAACGTAAAAATTTAAAGAACCTTGTGAAAATTGTTCAAAGAGATCTGCATTTTTCCAAGTGGAAAAAATCTATCTTAAGTTTAAAGCTTTTCTAAACGTCTTTTAATCTCTTCTGAAACTTACAATCGTACTAATTGTCGCTATCGATGAGATTTAACGAAAGTGAAAATCTTTAAAAGTTATGCCGTCACAAATATAATAACGAATATCCCTGATACTACCGTAAGAAGGTACAACGGTATTCGCAACTTCTGCCCAAGTTTTAGAATTTTGTTGTTAAAAATTTCACAATTTTTCCGCTCGAGCAGTTAACTGCTGACGAGACTTTTGTAGATATTGAAATATTGAATTTCACGGATTATTCTCTTAAGCGGTAAAATTGTCAAAATGTATAGATTATTTTGTATGACATTATTTGTTAACGCGTTAACGAGCTTTCGCGGCATATCATCTTCATCTACTTGTTCTTGCAATTGTTATCATACAATCCTCGTGACAATCGGATTGCACGAGCGCTCCAGAGAATCTTGGGAGCTCTCTATTTTAGATCGTCGTTATTATCACCGTTGAGCGAAAAAAAAAGAAAACGGACAATAGAACCAGACAGTCCAATATTATATCACACGTATTTGCGAAATATCCTTATTCTCAGTGACTTATCCCTCTTAATGTTCCGATCTATCTCGCGAGCGCATAAATAATTTACGCTTAAAAAGATTTCGCAAAAGACTTAGTCAAGAACTCTTCGCAGTAAAATCTTTCGTTAGGCATGTTCGATTAACTCGATCGCACGATCCGCTCTTATTTCTACTCTTTACACGGAAATCTGACGAGTCTCGAGATTAACGATCGTGGATCTGTGATCGCGCGATTCAAGCATTTCATTGAGAGAACCGATTTTCTCTCCTCTGCAGAACAATCGTACTTTCTTCGTTCGATTTTAATTCGATATGTATACATAACACGTTACATTAACATTTGAATAATAATGCGCGTGACTCGAGAACCAATTTACCTAACGCTTTCATTCCTTTGTTCCAAAAAAAAATTAACAAAAATAACGCTTAAAAATTCGAATAAATTATTACCAAGAACGAGATATATCTTATGTCTATAAAACAATCGTTTTGCGAAATCGACTGCGGCCAATGGAGCTCTCTGCGTGCGAGGATAATCGGAAGAATCTAAACTTGGCAATTTATCGTTTTTAAATGCGTAGACTCTATGTAAATCCTACTTGCATACGTCGTCCAAATTATCACAATTCTCATGTCATAAATAAATCTCAGGCGAAACAGAATTGCATTAAAGAGAGATAACAATTTTCCATATCTGAACATCAACTAGCGAATTTTGTGAGTCTGTTTTATATATAGCTTTTACATGTATATATATGTGTATATAATATAGTTTATATATTTTTCGCTATAATACAATTTTTAATTTCGTTTCTCCGACTCTGCCAAGTTTAGAGTTAATTTAATAGCGAAGGCTTCCTATAATTAACGTGACGATCGTCGTCGCAAATTGTAGTTTTGGTATCGATACTTAATTCAACTGGCTCCTCGAAAAGTATCGGTTGCGCGGAGAGTGACACATAGAATACTTGCGCTATAGAATTCGTTTTACACCGTTCCGTCTTCAACACGTGCTTCACACGAAAAGTTCTTGCGGTCTATTGTTTGACGTGCGTCCAGCGTCTTTCGCGAAATAATTAATAAATACTTTGCGACTTATACTTACTTTGTAAAACTCGAGATCGCAACCTCACGCGGGATCGGCCGCGACTGTATTCGATTGTGCCGCGCGAACGTCGAAATTATCGCCGCTCGCTCATTCCGTCGGTCTCTCAGACGGGCAATACAGTTTTGGCGGGCCCGCGGTCGCGCATTCGAGCTTAGTCTGAATTAAATATATGTGAATTTTTGCTAGGACGAAAGGCCGCTGAACACACGGGACATCCCTCGCCCATCGCATTTCATTTTTTAAATTTCTAATAACTGATATAAACTCCTTTTTGATTTTTTGGATTTCTTTTTTTCTTTAGATTTTATTCGAAACATTTATGCCCGATGTGTTTCATGCATACACACACACGCATGCCCACATTCACTCACACATACCGATCACCCGGTCATCAAGCGAATCACCACACGATGTAACGAACAGGACGCGCGCGTCGACGTTTCGCCAAAGTTCGACGCATAATTTCACACGATTCTTCCCCGCCACGCAACTCGCGCGCTTTGTAAACGTCAATCGCAGAGATTAGATGATTAAGATTGTTAAGATTCACGTGGAAGAACTTGTTAACGAGACGATAACGACGCGAGCGTCCATCCTGGATAACGAACAAGGACAATAATAACGAATATCCTTAAATCCTAAGGCACCTTTCGGCCGCGCGCCGAGAACGGCGAAAAAAAATTGAGGAAAAAAAAATAATACAGCCGGTTCTCGGTCACAAAAATAACTTTCTCCTGATACTTAAAGTAATTTGAAATCATCAACATGCAAACTATTTGGCTACTCGTACTGCGTCTGTCGAGTTCCCACGGGCTGAATAGCCAGATAGCCTTCTTGGTTTTCCGTAAATCCGCGTGCGTGTCCGTCCGAACGGCCGATGCGACAGCGTAATGGTCCCCGCAATTACGCACGCGATCGGCATTATTAAGTACGTATCTTCTTCCGTAATTTCGATCGATGTGCCACGGATCTGCGAGATCGGCTTCGAGAGGCGCTGACACGCCATTACGTTCGGAACGAATAACGTACACGCGATCATTTCTTTCCTTTTACCATTTGGTGTCTAGATTACACTTGCCCATCGACGTTGGCGCCGACGACGAGGATGCCTTACGTTCAGCGCCGGGCGCAGCGCTTCCAGAGAACGGGCTAGTTCGTTTGTTCATTTCTGAAAGAGAAAAGAATCGTCGGGATTAGCAGTGGTACGGAAAGAAAGTGTGGCACGTGTCCAGCTTTGTTCGTTACTGTTGTTTCTCGCGATACCTAGATAAAGAAATTTCAAACTCGTCACATGCAAAGTATTTGGTTAGTCGGATAGCTTCGCAGAGATTTCGAGAAAGAGTTTTACGGAAATGTAGTTTTCTTTCCAGTGGCAGTTGACAGAGTGCGGAGATCAGCTTCCTCAAAGTCTTTGTTTTGCTATTAGAGTATGAAAATTCACTTAATTAGGCTGCTCAGAGTTAGTTAAGCTGCCCGTGCAAAAGCAGTCTTACGTACCAGATATTAATAGCATTATTTTGCGCCTCGCACCCCAAGCGGTAATCCCAATTTCACAGAGGTCCTTCTCTGTCAGGGAAGGAAACGTGGCCATGTCCACCTCGTGAGACGTGAACAGGCCTAGCGAATGAAAAGAAAGCGGTGCTGCGTTTCGATTTTTTTTTTCAAGCAAAAGCAGAAAATAGAATAAAAGCAAAAGCACTCAGTGGAAGGCGTGCAATCACCAGGCGATTGTAGCTCGTTTCTATACTCACGTATATATTTCTCCAAGCCGATGCTAGTCAACATGCTGCCCAGATCATTGAAACGATGGGAGGATGTAATTTTGTTCAAGTGGGAGGTCGGCGTGTGATCCATATAATTTGAGGCCATCCCAATCTGTCCAATGCGATCCTTACTCGAGATAATACTACCGAAATCCATCTCGGTACTGTACACCGGCGTAGTCGGTTCTTTCCACAAGTCCAACGGAAGTGATGTCAGCTCCTGCAACGTAAACATCCCGGCGTCAATGTCTCCATTTTTTTATCAACATCCGTTGACTAAGGGCCGGCTTTTCCAATCTCTCGGTAAGCTAACTAATAGTTGAATGTTACATGTCTATCTTCGTCTAATTTGAAGGTAAAACAAAGACCTACATTTTTAACTATTAGTTAACTTACCAAGGGGTCGGAACAACCGGCCCTGAAATTATCATTAAACAAATTGTCGTCAGAGAGAAATGACTATTCACTTTAAATATCTCACATAGATGCTAATTTTGTACTTTAATAAAACTGCAAAGAATGTCAATGCAGATCCTTGCTTGACTTTACTCTTTCGTAAATTTTGGAGCTATCGCGATTTGATGATTTTTGATACAACGAAAAAGCCCGACATGACTACCTTGCTTAAATCACTCGTAGTTATGGGCGGAATACTCTGGCTGAGGCCATAACCGGACCAAGCGGACGTTGGTACGCGGAAGTCGTTGTTGCTTGACTTATTCTGCATCGCCTTTGTGGCCAGCAGTTTCTTCTGCTCGTAATCGAAGGGCGTGAGATTCTGCTGCGCAGCCATCTCGAGTGATTTCTTCTCGCAACCAGGTGCACGTCGATCGGTGACCGGTAAATCGGACAACATACTAGATAGATCCGCTGGGAAGGAAAACATTTATTTGTAACGGTAATGATCGATCGTTAACAACAGCTAAATCGAATTGGCTTGAAACGTTTGACTTACCTAAGTTGGCATTAACATCCGTAGGGTTGACTGGTGAAATGTTACGAGGACTGATGGCAGGACTAGATAAAGAGCTAGAAACGCTGCTTAGCGATGAATAAGCTGCAAATAAATTCGTCGCATAAAAATCAAACCAGTTTTCGACTCGGCGTTTAAAACGGAAATAGCCTCGGGAGAAATGTTAAATATTAGAGTATATATTAACACTTTGATTGCCAATTCTACATGAACTGATCTTTTTATTCATAATTCTTTTTCTCATTCGTCTAATTTATTTTTGTATAGAGAGCAAAACATTTTCAAATTCAAATTAAAACTTCAGTAAAACACTTTTTGTATATATATACACATCTCTCTCTCTCTCTCTCTCTTTCTCGTCTGCAAAAATAAAATCTAATAATGTTACGCGTGCGTTTGGCGTCTTTTTAGTTTTTACACTTGTAGCGTGAAAATAATGGGAAAAGCGTGGCAATCAGAGCGTTAAGAAAGTAATTGGTAAAAAAAAATTGGCGTAGAGTAAATCACTCACCACTGCTACCGTCTTTGCTATCTATTAACGAATTGGCGTTCAGGCCGTGGATACCGGAAAAGTTGGTCGGTACATTATTATGGTGAAACCCTCCGATACCAGGCGGCATCACGTGGTTCGATAATCCATGGGGCCCGTGGGAAGTTCCCATTATATTGTTGTGCATCATGTGTTGCGTCGTCAGCAGGTGATTCAAATGAGAATAGGGGAACGGGCACATCGACGGAATATAATGATGAGGGAGGCTCCAGTGTGACGACAATCCCAGAGAATTCGGTGAATGCGAGATCGGTGATACGCAGTACGGTGAATTTTGCGTGTTTACATTTAACATGCTCGAGAAGTTTTCCGGTATGCCGCTAATCAGGTTGTTATTGGAGCCTAATTGAATATTTAAAGAATTTAGATTAACGTTAAAGAACAAAAGAACGTTCTTTTGTGTGACGAAAGAGTGAACATAAGTTGGAGTGGATTCGGCCTTTTCTACAATTCTTCTTTAATTATCAACTCGAAAATACTAAATTACAAAACATTGCGTCAAAATGTATCAAAGGATTCTTTACTTGTGAAAAAATAATGAATTTATTGGAGACTAGTCTCTAAAAGTCACTCGGTGCATTATACAGGAATAATTCAGCGCTACATTGTGAAATTCACAGTGTGAATCAGTGAATACTCACTGTTTTCCGTGATAATCCACTGATTGACTTTTACAGAGCGTGGAAAAATGGAGCGCTGTGCCGCATCGATCGGTTTGACGCTATTGCATTTTTTTCCCGATTACGATCTATATCCCAATAAACAACACTCACCGTCGTTATTGGAATTGCCTTGGAAAACATTGCCAGCATTCGGAATGTGATAAGTAGGCGGTATATCGGCGAGAACCATAGGCTCGTCCAGCCCCAGCAGTTGCTTCCGCGCCTTGTAAATGTTACTGGCCTTTCTCTCGATCCCCTTGATAATCACGGAGAGCGTACTCTGTTTTGGCTTGTGGCGAACGTTGATAAACACGTCCAGAGACTGCATGAGCTGGGAGATCTTTTCGGTATCCACGGATGCGGTCATAGAATCCTCCGGCAGATCGAACATAAGTACCAGTGGCAACGAGCCCTAAACACGCAATCATCGTCACGGTAGTATCGTTATATAGAGTGGATATAAATGAATATTTATAAAATATTTATAGCAAGTCAAATTGCAGAAAAAGAAATAATACAGTTATTTCGCAATCGAGCACAGTTTAGCAGAATAAATACATTTTGAAGCTTTAAATTGCGATATGCAATGTAAAGATTTGTGAAAATTGCTAAAATGGAAAGAACATAACAAGATTTTTACAAAGAAAGAGAATAGTTCTATAAAGTAAAATAATGATGCGTTACTAAATATTAGAAGGAGAGAAGATCAGGATTAATTATAGAGAGCCGGACGTGTGTAAATGTAACGACTTACCACTAACTGTTGTCTGGCCAAGTAAACGTTGTTTATGTCGCCAGTAATAGTGACGTTGCTTTTTTTCAAGCTGGGTATATTCGGGTCGCCGGCATCCGGGAACATAATCTGCGTGGCGGTACGTTGCATTATCATCTTCAGATTGCTACTCTGTTTTCCGAGAACGATGCTATGGTGTTGGGGTGAGATCTCCATCGACATTTGTACTTGGATTTGACTCTGCGGGAAGAAACACGGGAAAAATTAGTTTCCGAATAAAGAACAGGAATTTTCGAAAAACGTGGCAAAGGTACTACTTTTCTTTTCGATAAGATAAGAAAGTGATCAATTTCTATGACATGCATTCGAGATACTGTTAATTATCAATTCAAGAAACGCTTAGAAAAGAAATGAATCGCAATACAGGAACAAGACGGTTTTCATAAGAAACTAAACAAAATTGCGGATTTAATTTTCAGACTTAGTCTGGAGATCGATTTTCTTTCTCGAAACAAATCGGCCTTTCGACTCACAGCTAAATTTTTGCACATATGACGGATCAGCAGAAACGTCGCCTCTTTGACTTGGGAAACCTCCCACTCGCAACCCTTGACAACCACCAGGGTAGCGTGCAGCTTCGGTCTTGTGCGAAACATCACCTGCACGTTGTACTTCTCTTGTATGTCCACCACGTACTTCGAGCCGCAGTCTGGCATGCTCTGCGAGGCGCCCATTATAGGTAGCTCGAAGGAAAAGATCAGAGGCGTCAGATTCTAAAAGAAACAGGGATGTAAGCCGATGTTTTCTCCAACGTTTCATCCTGAGGTGGGTATACATGAGCGAACCAACAACGAACGAACAAGCGAATGCAAATTCTACGCCAGTCGAAGCATTCGAGGGAGACGTTTACCGTATAAATAGATTACAGAACACTCGTTAGCGTTCGCTGTTCGTTCATCGTGTTCGTTCCTCCGACCCACCTTTCTATAGAATATCTCCCAAAAATCGCCCACTACTTTTACACCCTCGACCATGCCGATTTTTATTCTATCGCGCAACACGTATATTTAACACAATATTAAATTCATAGCACCCAAGCCTGAAATAGAAACCCTCAATTAACGTGGCGTTCAATTAATTGAGAAATAGGTTTTTGTCTCCTCTGGAAATGCAACCAACGTCTAGCATGCAACTTCCGGCCGCACCGAGTACAAAGACCGAAGGGGAAACCGCTGAGGGTATTGTGGTGTACAGATTTGCGGCATTACTGGGCATTAAAGGCATTTTTGGGGCTTTAATTTGGGCATTAGGCCCTGCTGGGGCATTATAAAGATAAAATAAGATAACAAGATTAAGTAATGCCCACTGGGCATTAGTGGGCATTGGTGTGCAAGATTTTGCTCAGCGGTTTCCCCCTCGATTTTCACAGTAGCTCGGTCGCTCGCGTTCGGTATTCGCGCGGAGTGATTACCGGGCATCAAAACTGTACAACTTCCGGGATATCCGGGACACGCGTCTTGCGAGAAATCTCACCCTGACACGAGCGCGGGCGCACTCGACGCTCTCAATCACCCCGGCGATGGAGACCTGATTGCTCTTGTCTTGGTGATTGCTGCGGTTGCTGTCTGGGAAATGGATGTGGCAGCCGGTTTCCTCCATCACTCGTTTAATTGTCAGGCCGCCTTTGCCGATGATGTGCGAATGGTCGGTGTAACTAACGTCCAGCTTCATGGTCACTCTATTACTTTGCTGAAAATCAAGTTACGAGATTGATTGCCTGTCGAGTCGATATATCAGATTTGCAATTCTACATTTTTATTGCCGATTATATGGCCAATGTCGGTTTTGGTCAGTCAGGATTTTGTATTATCAATTGAGAAATTTTGAAAATTAAAATGACATCAGTAACGATGGTCTCTCCCGAAATTATCGCTAAATGTAATCCACACGGGAAAAAAAGTCTGATAGATTCAACCAGTCGTCTGTTAAAAAATGGACGAATCAGAATTCCTTTAGGATTTACCAGATGTGTAATGAAGTCTAGCAAACTTCTGGTTATGACATATCGAGCGCTATCGTGCTAACTAGAAATTCTATTTGGTTTAGCCGAAATACATTCTATCATACATGTCTTGATACAATCGAAGCATTTTTTCTCAGTGCAGAGATTCGCTCTGGTGAAAATTAAAATTGCGATTTTTGATACCACTGATAAACACACGGAGAGAACTTTCTCTTAAAATTTACCTTGAAAATCGTGGGACAACGTGGCATTTTGAACAACTGTGCGAGACTTTTTTAACATCATGCCATACATTCTGCCAGTAAAATGTATTATTACTAGTAGAATGTACGGGTAAAATTTGAAAAAAAAAACTCTCGTAAAATTCTTCGAAATGCCACATGACTTTCGGGACAAATTTTACGAGTAAAATTCTCTCCGCGTATTAATAGAAAAGCAGAAGAGTTTCTACAAAAATACCAACGGATGCTCGGATGAGAATTTTTAATTCTTTATCGCCAAATAATCGGCTGCCGAGAGAAAGCGCGACAATATCTCCTACGTATTTATTCATTCGGCATATTTACGCATTGCATTCCGCGCGAATGTAATCTCTTCTCCGGCAATTTACATTCGTTACATTCCGTATTTCCAGCCAACTTGGAGATCGTCGACTTTACGCGCGTGCACGAGTCCCTCGGACCGTATCGCCGATCCGCCGCGCAACAACTCGTGCGCGCAACTTTAGATATCGCGTGGCTGAACGTTACATAAAGTCACGCGATAACGTCGCGCGATCCACCGTGCAACTTCAGGAATTCCTTCCTGGCCGTGTACGTATAATGAGTCGTCGTCGTCGTCGTATCACTTCGCTGACGAGGCCGAATGTCCGAAACATCTGCTCGAAACATCTACTTTGCAACGATAAAATCGCTACAGTTGCGAGCGCAAAAAAAAACCACGCGAAAGGAGTACAAAGTAAGAAGGCTCGCGCTGATAAAATCAATAGTTTTAAAAACAAAGGGCGGAAAAGCCCAAAGCCGGTTATTCGCGCTGACAATTGTATTTTCGACTCGGCGCACTGAGAAAAATGTCCGATTAAATATAATCGGATAATCCAATTACATAATAACAAACGGATATATCCAATTAAATTGTGTATCCGGTGAAAAATACGATCGGTTTTTCAATCGAATTTCATCGGTAACTGCATTTCATCGGATGTATCCGTAATTCGATCGGAAAACGTAATCGGAAAACACTATTTAATTGGTTTATCCGATGGAAATTTTTCTCAGTGCGCGAATCAATTTTATTTGTTGGCTTTGTTTTTAAAAGATTTACAAGAATGAAATACCCGGCAGGTTCCTCGCGGTGAGAAAAGTAAGACGACGCCAGATCGGACGGCAATTTGCAATTCTTATACCTCGACTGAATTCTGCTGGACAAAATCCGCGATTTGCAAAAGGATAATCGTATTTATCAGTCGCGTTGAATTCAACGTCTACTTTTACAACGTTGAAACCAAGCAGGCAGAAGAAAGAGAGCCGCGGCGCCTCGCTCGACCCATTTCGTCCGTAATTCAGTATTTCGGAAACGTAACCAGGCGGACGCGGCTGCGATTGCGAAATTCAGGACGTCGACATCCTGGCGTCGGCACGAAAAGATATTGAATATCCACGCACGTGTCCGACCGAGCTCCGTAAATACCCTCGCGCTGTTTACGCACTATTCGCGGTCCGTAATTAGCGCTATATATACACAAGTGCCGCTGCCGCGCCACTTTTGCATGCTTGACGCAAAGCATGACATCTATTTTAAAATGTCCGTGCACTTGCCGCGATTGCAATTGCTAGAGCAGATCACGCGAACCGCGAAGCGGCGTAGGAGGAGAATCAAAGAGTGCAATTTTATCCACGTCCCTCTCTCTCTCTGTCTTTCTCTGTCTGGGGTATGCGTGTTCCTTTCACACGTCCTATACCCTACCCCGCTTCCGTCTCCGTGTATTCGCGTATCTCTGGTACGCGCGCACGTCGGAATGTACATTCGACAAAGTAACAGGAATCGATCGTTGCGCTCGGTATGGCTGGCATAAAGCGACAGGTCCGGCTCGCCTGTCTTCTCGCGATTTAACGGGACCGCCCGGTAACGTTTCGCCGCGTCGCCGGGACTTTTTCTCAGCTAGGGGATGCCCGCGACGACACCGGAATACGGAACGAGAGGCAGTTGCAATCATCCAAATTGCTTAAAGGCCTGCGTCCACGATGCTGGAACTCGGTCTAATAGCGAATTCGGTTGCTTGCACTAGTGCGCACTGAGTGCACACTGAGGCTTGTTTACGGGGTCAATTCTTATATTTAAGGATCATCTTAAATACCTCTTGAAATATTTAGCCAGTAAAATGATCTGCACGGTATCCTTGCGGATAATTTTTCTGGCTAAATACTCTCTGAACATGTATTTAAGACAAAGCTAAATGTCAAATTGACTATAAACAGAACTTAGTGTGCACTCGGTGCGCACTAGTGCAAGCAATCGAATTCGTTATAAGTCCTAGTTTCGAGAAATGTGCAGCCAATCAACTTGCAGCGTTTATGGGGACTTTGCACTCCCCAACCAAAGAGTGCAATTTTTACATTTCTTATTTTTGACTAATATGCAAGTTTATTTTTCTTGACATTTATTAAATCACTATAATGCATAGTGTAGTCACTCTCTTGCTTGTATAATGGTATTGGCCAAACAATTAATATGCGATCTTTAACAATCTTGTAACTGGTATGACTTTTATGGTTTGTTTCGTTGTATGTAATCAATTTGTTAAGCAATGTTCGTGCAAAGTTATACGTGATTTCAGATTACTTGATAAGGGTCCAAATCTGGGACCGAAACGTGGTAACGTGTTTTGTTTTTAAAATAAAACCCTTGGCCAGTGTAGGTCGTTAAAATTGGATGTCATTGGGTTTGATGGAATAGTTGCGAGTTGATTGGCTGCACATTTCTCGAAACTAGAACTTGGACCAAGTTCTAGCATCGTGAACACAGGCCTTAAGAACTGCAGAGAAAGTGAATCTTAAAATCGCGAGACTGAAGTTCGATCACAAGGTTCAAGCTGATATTCAAGCGTGGTAAATAAAATTTTCCATTTACCGGCTATTTAATCTCAAAAATTACGTTTAATTCCCTTCTCTCCTAGCGGAAAAAATTTCTATAAATAACTACAAAAATTAACTTAAAATAGAAATTTTGATATCTTCGGTGAAACATGTATTTTCTTGTAAAAATATCTACGAAGTAGTAGCACAAATTACAATGTTCTCAAATCAAGAAATTATTGCAAGTAGTGTTTCATGAAAATGTACAATTTTGTAAAAATTAGTACAAAACTTTACTAGTTAAAAAATTTTGAGAAACAACAAATCTTAATGAATTAAAACAGCTGCTTACTCGTAGAATATTACAAAAATTAAAAGTGTTCAAACTCTAGCGTTTTCAGTTCGATTTTTGTAACACTTTTTAAATTTACGTAAAATTTCTTAGCTTCTGGTAGTTACATTTTAGTTTTGTAGAATTATTTCCGGCAGGGCTTTAATCAAATTCTTTTCCCTCGAGTTTTTAAAAAGGCCTGAACAGGCGATCGAAATATTCGTACTCCCCTGTCGCTTCGCCATAATTTTGATCCTCTCCCACCATCCGCACAATTCGGCTGCTCGTCTAAACGTGACGATTCGCTTTCTCGCCTGGGAATTCGTGACCGCGAACGGCGACGTATAAATAGAATACGTTCTTTCCGCGTCTTTCGTCTCCTTGCTTCACCGCCCATTTCCCCCGACCTTCCTCACTTGCGACACGCGTCTGGTAATTAAGTAGGAGCATGCACTGAGCCGGACGAACAAAAAAAACTTATCGAGGTAGCCGATCTGGAAGTCTAACGACGACCGAAAGCCGTCGAATTAAAAGTCGACGTCGCTTTTTCTCGCAATTAGATAAATAAATTTATATATTTACTTGGCAGTACTATTTATTACACACTGAACTTTCGAAGGCGAGTGCCTGAATTATTTAATATGATAATTTTATTGATAACATCTCCGACTCGCTATATACTTGAATGCTATTATCGATGCCTATCGCCCGCGGATGACGCAACGCTTGAAACGAGAGGAACGTACAGTCGCCGTTCCATGTCACGTAATCGAATTCGGTAATCGCCCCCTGCCGTATTTACTGATAACTGATACTAATAGGCGCGCGCGTCCTCGCGTTCGATCGCGCGGCGAGTCGTTCCGCGCGCGACGCCGTTTCCTCTATTGCAAGACACTGTGTGGTAATTGCGCCAACTACGTAGATAATGTTGCACCGCGGTGGAAGAGGAGAATTGCCCGGCCGATGTTTGCAGTTTAAATATTCGATAGATTCCCGTTACACGCCGACACACTTTTCCGTGGGAATTTTGCGCGGCGACAAAACGGATTGCCCCTCCTCCGCTCCGCCGCGGAAAAAGAGCCTGCGATTATCGGCACGACCGATTTCGCATAAATTTTACCCTTCGCTCGATCGTATTCGCGTAAAACTTTGTATTTTCTTTTTTAACACCACGTGGACCGTTTCCTGCATCTTTGCGATCTCACGGTGCTAATTGCGAAATAATATCTTTAACGCGGGCTGGATCTTATTGATATACCGGCTGGGAATATACACGGAGAGATTTTTCTTTAAAAATTTATCCCGAATCGTGAAAATTTACTAGTAAAATGTACGGCAAAATTTTTAAGAACTGTCATAAAGCTCTTCAAAATGTCAAGTTGTTCCACGCACACACAGAGAAAATGTCCGGGTCCAATGCTATTACACTTGAATGTATAATATCATAAAATAGGATCGATATAGCGCCAATCGCATTCATTACAGAGAAAGGAGTATTTTTATCTTAAATTAAAAATTCTCAAATCTAGAATCATCTTTTGTCGAATATCGTGGTGCCAACTTCGTGCGTTGTAAGATGGAGGGAAAATTTATTCTAAACGCCAGAATATATAAACTTGCATTTATATAAGTTACTCTTGTCTCGATATAGTAAGTCAATATTTTTTAATTCGACGGAGGAGAATAAGAACTATTGAAAACTTTAGTGTATATTTGATCGTATCTGGCATTTATTGTACAAGAATTATTGACTTTATTTTGATATTGTCTTATTTTTACACTAAATGAGGTTGCGCGAAATATAAATGCGTCAAGAATATTTTTTGATTCGGTAACAGAAATCCTTTCTGAGGGTGCGATTACATGATTTTTAAGATAATTTTACTAGTAAAATGTATGGTAAAATTTAAAAAAAACTCCCATAAAGTTCCCCGAAATGCCATGTTGTCCCACTAATTATAATTTCGCTGGTAAAATTTCAAAAAACTCGCCGAAAGTTGTTAAAAATACCATGTCCCACGATTACATGATTTCCAGGATAATATTAAGAGTTAAATTCTCTTCGTGTGGATACGATATATGTGACTCACCCGTGTGTCCAAAATTTCCATTATCTTCTCCTTCGCTGATCGCACGTCATCTAGTCGTCCTGCGACTTTTATGTGCGGATCTGCGAAAAAAAGGTAGAGGATTAAATTACGCCGTGAAAGGCGGCGGCGAGGCTCGCATCTTTATTACGTCGAATAATCAGTTATAATTGACCTCATTAATTACATGCTACATGACTGAGCTTAATTTTGCGCCGGGCAAAATACACGATGAGAGAGGTAACGTCTTTTATTTTTAGCTACCACACATCTCTCAGGAAGCACAGATTTTCTTCCAAAGGAATATTTTTAATATTTTCTACGTGTACATTCTGCTTTTGTCCGTATGTTTTCGGAGTGATCAATATAGCAAGGCCTCGAGCAAATTGAGTTACATTGGAACCACCGACAAGCATTTTGTTCGGCAATGCCTTTCATCAACGCCGTTTCATCGATACCGAGTTTGACCGACACCGACTATGTGTTCGCCGGCATAAACATTTATCGACTCTTGTGTATCGTCGAAAAATTTTGGTTTGTTACGATTTGAAAGCAAAACATCCGCACAAACCGGACGAAATTGTTTCCTTGTTAAAGGTCGACGAACTCACCGCGCTTCGGATGTATGTAACAAAGGCATCGCCAGCGAAGTTATGTATCGATTCAATGAAAATATCGAAGGCGCATTGCAGGATATATACAAAACGTCGGTACGTATTGGCGAACATTTGCACCGCCGAGTATCAAGCCCTCGGTCGATCCTGATATCGGCGAGAAGGCTTGTCGGTGATTTCCGACAGAAATTGCGACGCGCGGGGCCCCGCGAAGACGGGGAGACGCCGCTGACGAGAATTGGCGGCTACATTGAAATCCCGATGTCAATCGACAACTATTTTAAAGTCAATCTTAGTATTCGCGAGGCGCACGCCTGCTTCTTCCTGAACGCGCGAGGCCTTCGACTGTACAACGTGTTCCAAAGTCGAGCGCGATGACGCGTCATTGACGCTGCATAATAATCGCACGTGCGCGTTTCGCTCGCTACTCGATCCTTGTCACGCATGGACGAACTCGATAATTCGTCTACTTACGATGATTATTGAGAATTAGCGATCGATTGTTAAACGTAAATAGATAACACAGGTCTACAAATATTCAACAATTTCATGTTAATGGAATGAAACCAAGGTCATTTTATGTAATTTTAGTCGCTGAATCCGAATCTGGCCTCCGTTTTCTCCCATCACGTCAGAATTTTTAGATATGACCCATTTTTGGTCTTAAGCAAAAAAACGGAAAAATTCAAGTTTGCCCCTAGGCATTTTGTAACTGATAGAGTAAAGGGTATCATGACACATGTTTTCTATTCAGTTTTTCATGCTGATTTCAAGAATGATCGGAAATTTTCAATCACGTTCCGTTTTGAAGACATTAGCGGTAAAGTTGGAAATACGGTGTTTTCGGATGTTTCACATTACTTCTTCCTTTTAGGAAGAATATTATCTGTTATTGAGTTTGACTAGAGTTTGTCTGTGTGTTTTTTTATTTACTTTTCATTCAGTTTCGTTGATTCACCTTTTCGGTTAACAGTCCGAGCTCGCGAGAAACGGTCTCAATCGAGCGAAAGTCGCAAACCTGTGTTCATCTTACTTACGATCGCGAAAGCAGCACTCGTATCACTTTTCATTTTTTGTGCTTTTTTGTTAATTAAATATACCGCTGAAAATAAGTAGTATTTTTCCGTTTTTTGCTCAAGATAAAAAATGGGTCATATCTAAAAATTCTGACGTGATGGGAGAAAACGGAAGCCAGATTCGAATTCAGTGACCAAAATTACATAAAGTGCACTTGGTTTCATTCCATTAACATGACCCTTGTAGACCTGTGTAATCAATGTAGAAAATTGCTAGACGCCTGGCTGGCAAATTCTAATTAAAGAAATTTATTGCGAAAAATATTACCACGTATAATATTTTTTGCAATGAATTTCTTTAATTAGAATTTGCCAGCCAGGCGTCGTCTAGCAATTTTCTACATTGGTCAATCATGTACTGGCTGCAAATGATTTTTTACGTAAATAACATTGCACACACACTCTCTCTCTCTCTGTCGACCTTATATAATTTTCCGTTTTTAAAAAGTTCCGGCGCGCAAGCGGATAATGAGATCTTAATTTTAAATTAATCACAAATGGATTCGCTTCAGCGGAAATTGGGTCGAGTATTCAATCATTAAGATACCGTCGTTGTTTTAATGACGTTTCCCGCAGTGGCACTGCGAATGTATTTCGAGATCTCGAGTCACTGTCGGATTCTATTCCCGAACAGACGGAATATCATCGTCTGCGTGAAGTGAGAAAAATACGTTTTCGGAATTTCACGAAGCAACGATACCATATCGTCCGCGTCGCCAAGTATTCGCGCTTCTTATCTCTCCCGTCTAATTACGTAAGAGAGATACCGTGAAAAATTGCGCGATATCCCATGAAGGGCCCTCAAAAATTAGGGCCCGATCAAATGCCGCGGCGAGGCTCTGCGTGGCGCCTAAGAAAATGCTAGCGTTAGTGCGATTATCTATCAGTCCTCGCGGCACAATTTGCAATTTTATTTTTAGAGTCGACGCGACGGTAGCACGCGGACTCCTCGGTGCACAGACTTTGAGGCCTGACCTGACCTCTTTAGCCGCGCCGAGCATAGAAAGTAGATGAATCCTGTTTGCACAACGCGATAAGGAGTGTCGGCTGCCGTTGCTGTAACACGAGAGGGGCAGGTGTCGGAGGCTCGGCTGATTATCTGAGCGATACAACGTGTTCCTTAATAAAATGCATATATCGCAGTGCTTCGCGATAAATTCTCGCAGGAAGAGAATGCATACGAGGGGACACAATGATAACAGTGAAATATACGAGGATTGCGATAATAACGATCGAGGAGAAGCTAGAACTGTCATTTCAAATTGTAACAATTGTGTGCCTGGGTACATTGAGATTTAATAGTAATCGACAATTTCAAACTATCTCGTGCCGTCGATCTTACCAACGACTGCAATATTTAATAAAGAAAGTCTCGGTTTTAAACAAAGGATAAGAATTGTTCAATGTCGCCAGCGACAATTAAGGGGCTGCTGGAGTGATTCTGCACTTTCGCACCTTTTGCACTTAAAACTGTCTGTTTCGTGGAAAGATTTGTATAATACACAAATTAAATGGCACGTGTACAGATGATCGAAAGCAGCTTGCTATTCCGGCTAAATTAAAGAACAATATGACATCACTGAAACTAAGTTTGTAAGTCTAATAAAAAATAATAGTGAGCAACACACATACTACA
>NW_011967034.1:61254-76805 GCF_000949405.1 Vollenhovia emeryi | reverse complement strand
ATTATTTCTTATTAGACTTACAAACTTAGTTTCAGTGATGCCATATTGTTCTTTCATTTGGCCGGAATAGCGAGCTGCTTTCGATCTGTACACGTAAGCCATTTAATTTGTATATTACACCAATGTTTCCGCGAACTGACAGTTTTTAGGTTAGAAAGGTGCAAAAGTGCAGAATCACTCCAGCATCCCCTTAACAACGTCAGTGTTTTCTTGACCATACCTGGCGTTTTTAATAATACAGAAAATTTATTGCGAAAAATATTACCTAAGCCAGGGTTTAAACCTGGACCTCCCTACACTCTAGGCGGGCGTCTCACCAATTCGACCACCGAGGCATATGATAACATTTATCGCAATAACAGTATAAAGTTGTCCATTTCGACTTTCTTAAACTGCGCGCCGATAAGGGTTGTCGGCCGTAAACGATCGTAAAAAGGTCGAAATAGACGCGTAGACAACATCTTTATATTGTTATTGCGACAAATATTATCATGTGCCTCGGTGGTCGAATTGGTGAGACGCCCGCCTAGAGTGTAGGGTGGTTCAGGTTCAAACCCTGGCTGAGGTAATATTTTTCGCATTAAATTTTCTGTATTATTAAAAGCGCCAGGTATGGTCAAGCAAACACTGACGTTGTTAAAAAAAAAAGGATAATTTTAGAATTCGCACTACTATCATTTTATATTTTCCCGTTCGTCCGTCCTGTTCGCAAGAACTTGCGCTCTAATAAAGTTGTAATGAATTTAAATAAAACTTCCCCGATCGATCTTACGATAATCCTATAAAACTGTCCTCGATCTCGGTCGGAAATAAAACTAGTTAGATAATTTGATGAAGCGGCAGTACTGCGAAGTCACGCGATATCTGCTTTTCGAATTTTCTTGTTTACTTTGCAAACACGCACCGTCCAATATCTGTTGACTAACAAGTATAACTGTGATGCGACGGGCAAACAGAAAGCGGGCAATTTATTGAGAAACAACTACAGCTCCAATTTCGGAACAATCGCGTTATTATCTCCTCGCCTATTTTATTCGTAACTTTTTTTTTGCAAAATGTATTCATTTAAATTTGTAATTTTTATCTGCAGCCCCTTCTTCTGTTGATTTCATCGTGAAAGAATTTTTTTTTTAATTTTACCGATTATACACCGCACGCATTGGCTCGTTTGCATTTATAGAAGACACGACTGAATCCAGACATAGACATTGTGTAACAGTTGTTCTTGCTCGTGTGGTCACAGACATCCTCGTGAGAGAAAAAGCTACGTGTAGTCTTATCACTCGACGAGTAGCGTGGCTTACGTGACTCGCGGCACATCGGCATCTTCACGCGGCGAAGAATTAGAGCGGCTACATGATACTGATTGACGCTTAATTCGATCACAGACAATTATCCGGCTGGTTAGTCTGGACTAGAATCCCGTTGATCTCGCTGCGCAAAATTCATAACAACGGCTTCGAGAGCGGGTCAAATCGCAAGGTGATATCCTATCACGACACGGGGGAGATAACTCGATAATATCTATTAACCCTGAAGAGCGCATGATGTGAGTCAATTTGACCCATTCGCTGCATCGAATGTAAATTCCATATCAAGTATTACATCTGCGAGGACACTCATTGCCATTCAATTTTCTTATAAACTGCAAATTCAAACGGACACAAGTTCGCAGAGCATTTGCAACATTTTTTTTTCAATTAAAGATTTTTCGACCAATTTGTGAAACTATTCGGAAATAAATTGATTGGATTATCTTTCGATATTAAAATCGTTTAATGGAAGTATTACATATGCGAGAGAACTCATTGCCATTCAATTTTCTTATAAACTGCAAATTCAAACGGACACAAGTTCGTAGAGCATTTGCAACATTTTTGTTCAATTAAAGATTTTTCGACCAATTTGTGAAACTATTCGTAAATAATTTGATTGGATTATCTTTCGATGTTAAAGTCGTTAATTGAAGTTTTATCTTAACAAAATTTACGTGCTAACTTAGCAAAGGAGCAGAATAATTAAAGAGGAAACTTTCTTATTTTACACGTCCGTGACGCGCGTATAAATGATGATTCAAAACACCATTATTTTGTGTCTAATTTATTCGAAGAATAAATACGCGTCAAGGAATCTAATCAATTAGTTTTATGCCGAACAAAATTTGAATAAAATACTTCGCTTCAAGTCAACTGGAGTCCTCACATATATTATAATAGCAATCATTTTACAGCACGTTCCGTGTAGCTCAAAAGAAGAAATGAATCAAATGGATCCGTAAATATTTCGCAAGTGAATTTCTATGGAATTTAGACTCTTGCGTTATCGTTTGGTGGTCGTCGACGTTTCCGCGATTGCACACGAGAAATTACTGTAATGATTTGAACGAAACTCGTGAATGGCTCACAATAATCCGTATCATGCACTTGCATCGCGCGCGTGTGTTTCCTCCGTGTGTTTGTGTTTGTGAGATAACACATACAGTCTTAGGCTAATCTAGCGTCCGAGCAAGATACCTGGAGTTTATTTATACCAGATTACATAGGCCACCACGCGTGATCAGATTCGTAAAATAAAGGAAAAAAAAGTGACAGGGAGAAAGAGAGAGAGAAGAGACAGATGCAACAGCTGTTTAGGTCACGAGGGAGGGATGAATCACCGAAAAATTTCCACAAGGTCCGATCGTACGAGGCGACGACGTCGCATCAAGCGAACGAACGGGAACGGGATCGATCCCCGCGTCGTAACTTCTTTATCGAGAAACAGGTGACGAAATAATCCCGCAATCGACGTGAAACATGCGTAGATGAGTAATCAATCTTGGAAGATCTGTCTAGAATCCTCGACTTTTTACGCGGTCATTTTTATACGAATTTTTTTACGCATACGTGCAATTTTTCAAAATTTTTATTATTTATGCAATCTTTTTGAATGTTTTATTATTTATATCTCTTGAATCACGATCATTTTTAGCGACTCATCAAAAATGCGCGAATTATCAAATTATGTTTCATGATCGAAAATTGACATTTCATAAAATGTAAAGACTCACTGTTCTTCGTTTCATTGTGCATTTTATTAATTGTGTTCACCTCGTTATTATAAAATCTCATAACAAAAATCATGAATTGGAGCTTTTATTTAAATTTCAAAACACTAAATCTATAATTCCAATTAAATAGAAAATCTCCCTGTAAGTTTCAACGTCCGATTGATTTCAAAATTTCGGCGAGGTATGCGGATTATTTTTCTTTCGTGTACGATTTTACTTGCGTCAGTAATGACATTTTAAATAGCGATGTGTACAAGACGCGCGCGTCAGCTGACGAAGAGGCACGACCGACCGACCACTCGGTTGACGCAATCCGCGAGCAACGCGTATTCGCACGATTACGCACGAGTCCGAATGCGAGGAACGTGCGGAGGATCGTGAAAGATGATTTTTGCGTCTCCTACGAGTATAATCTTCCAAGGACACACGACACACCGAATCTGAATTCCGCGTCGCCTTCGAGCTATCGATAACTTCCGTTTGCGCATTCACTTCAAGCTATCCTCAGTTTGTCACGCGAAGAAAATCTCAGTTGCCTTTGAATTCGTAATACATATTTATATTCGTAATATACATATATTTGTAAACAGATTTCGAATCTCGATAAGGGAAAACACGTTGCTTCTCGGAGAGATATTACCGCTTTTCTCCGCACGATATTAATAATGTTACAAATGTAATTATTTTTAATTAAAAAATACAACTCGCTTGAAATTTCTGTTCGCGTTACCTCGGGATTCAATGAAAAACAGGATATCATCGTCTAAACGTATTTCGCGCATGCGTTTGCACACGTAACATTTTTAATGGATTTTGTCGACGTCACACGACGATGACGATGCTATTGTATCAAATGAAGTTGCAAATTAATCAGTTTAATTTAGAAAGAGCGTTGCTCTCGAATCCTCATTTGTCAGAGAACACAGATAAACATTCGCTAATGTTAATGAAGCTAAATGCATTCTGTTAAGCATCATGCCAGGCCGTTGTTGTAATCATACTAATAGCTCAAATAATACCTTTCTTGCGCAAATACGTATACGTAGCAAGAAAGGATTTCAATTTGATTGTTGGCATTACCATACTTGAAGTTTTAGACACTCCTACGAAATTCCTAATCCCTTTAGTGCCTTAGAATGTGTACGCACAATATAACAATATAAACTTCTAGTGCTATCTATTATTGACACATTACGATAGAACCTTTTCTAAAGTAAGCAATTCGGATAACAGATTGCATTCAGATGATTTCAATGCATCGAGTCCTTACCTTTCTTCGACTTTGCTCCGATCTTCAGTCTTGATGGCCACGTAACGATGGTATTTGTTCTCTCCATAACCTGTAACAATACAAAATTCCTATCATTCTCCCGCGATATTTAGTAATGCAAACACACAAAGTATCCCAGAAAGTTTTCGAAATATTTTCCATCCCGCCGTGTTTGTTCCGTGTCCTTCGACGATTAGCAATTTCTATATAAACTTTTAGATACAAATTTTTGAGACGGGAAACTTATAGTCAACCCAACTGGCTAGTTATTTTATTAGTTTATTACACAACGTTTCGACCCTATTCTTTTGGGTCCTTTTCGAGCGATACTGCAAATCAACAACAACCTAATTATGAAATAATGCAAGTTAATAAGTAAAACGGCTAAAGTTAAGCAACGCACCTAAGTCAGTCATCGTCGTCGAATAAGACAGAGTCGAGTTATTGTATAAAATGTATGCATACGTGTAAGCACTGTGGTTGCTGGGTTCGAACTAATTTGTTAGTCATGTGTGAGGAACAATACAAGGTGATATTGCGAACTATGCAGTTTCGATTACACAGTCGTATATTACATTTAAGTTTTCGGTGTCTGTTTGTAAATTTAACGTGTTATCAGTCAAAATATATAAATTTGTATTAATTATAAATGAGCACGCAATGTGATATCTTTAATATTTTCTTAAATTCTACATTTTGTGTCCAACGATTAAAAACGTCAAGGATTCGTTGCTTGAGGCTTCTTATCTTTTTCAGATTATCTCATTTTCCACGTGACTTTCACGAATATTTAATCTCTTCGACACGTATAGCTTCTCCTTATCAAAGTTATACATTGACTGTTATTTTCTGGGACAGTCCTTATCACTTCGAGATTTTTATCAATTATTTCTAGCTGCCATATTTCCATATAACTTTCGAGTATTAGTGTTTTTGTACATGCATGTACAAGGCCTAAGTTTGGATTAAAATCTCTATTGTTAGCGGTGCGTTTGTCATAATAAAACAATTACAGACAACAATTGTAAACAATTATAAATGGAACGTGGATTGCCAAATTAAAAAAATGATTAGTACAGTTTTCAATTAATTAATCCATTCTCTTATTAATGAAATACCGCAGTAAAAATGTATGGGGACCTAAATATTAATTAAGAACTTTTTGATAATTAAGATTACGGAATATAATGGAATAATTCTCTTGTCTTAATGCTGAAGCCACCTTTATTGCAGATCCTGCACGAAACTTAATTATCATTATACTCAATAGTAAACTTGAAAAAGTTCGCAACAAATAATAGATGATTCCACTTTTGTTAAAAATAATGTGCTAAAGTTATCGAAAATTTCGCGAATATTTTTCTATACATTTTTTAAATAGAATTTCTATCTTTAGCTTGGATCCTCACCTCTTTGAATTATTAAACGTATATACATGTAATTTCTAAATTTAGGCAAAAGACAAGTATTTTTGGACGCGAACTTCTGCACGTAGTTTCTAGCTTCGAAGAGAAACTCGACTACCTTACACTATGAATTAGACCAAGCCGTAGAACTCGGAATAATTACAGCGTCTGTTCTTCAACTTCAGTAAAACTGTTAAATTCTAATAATTAGACTCCAGTATTATTAACTAGAGTTTAACATATTATTAACTCTGTAGACCATAATTGGTATTTGAATTACGTTTAGCGTTAAATACGGCTGTTTTTTTATTTCCAACCCGAGAAAAAAATGTTGCCTACAGTTTTCAAAGGAATGAGGCTTAAGCCTTGAACGAGCACAATGTCAAAAAATTCGGAACTAACATTCATCATTACCACAGTCATTTTCGTTGAATGTGTGTCCCCCAATTATTGACGTCCAGCTGCAAAAGTGTCTTCGATCTTCGCAGTGAAAAGAAAAGAAACGGAGGACAAAAACGGTAATTAAAGAACGAATCCCCAAAAGAGCGTTTCACAGTTGTCACTTGTTAAAAGCTCTATACGGCACAGAGCGACCTCGAGAATGGGAGGTGAACGGATTACTTTCACGATAACGATAACAGGTCACCCGGCTGGGATTCGTAGGCACTGAAGCGCTGATCGAGACGCCGGGTTTACTTTCACTGCCACCGCCGATTGCGATAAAACACCCCGGAAGATCGCGCGGCCGCTAACTAACTGCTCGAGATTCCACCTCGCGACATAGGTAATTGTCTCCGCGAGTTTATCGACCTCACAATCAATCGATCTCGTCGAAGATCCGTCGATCCTGGACAACGCGAACTACCTTTTAACTACTTTGCGTCGAAGAATATCGATCGATCGATCGTGATTTCCAGTTCGCACGGCTTAGGCGGCTTCCTATGTCACTCTATTTCACTTCGCTGCACGACTCGATCCACGTGAATCACTTTGAAAATACCACAATCTTAGTCTCTCGATACAAATCTTCCCCCCCGCAAACTTATTCAAAATCCCGGTACGGGATCCACCCGCTAAACACGTGGAGTTTCGAGCCAGGACTTTTTCACGTCGTCGTAGAATCACAGGATCACCGTAGAATCACTGGCGCGAATGGAAACTGACTAACTGACTAACGCGAGATAATATAACGGGTCGGTCCGGTCGAATCGCCTCCCACTACTTTTCCAACTCCCGCCACCAGTCCCGACTTCACTTCACTGCGCACCATGTTGGCCTCTCGTCATCGCGACCCTGTCTCCGCGAACCCCCTTTCCTCACTTCCTCACCTGAGAACCTCGCGAGCTTCCATTGCCTTACAAAGCCAAATTAAAACTAAGACGATTAAAGAAAGTTCCGGTCTGACAGGCATTTCTAATTTTCTCATTGTTGGAGTTGCTTTTGCCGCGAGTGCTTAGAGCAAATTGAGTTTTATTTGGAACATAACTTCTTAAACAAACTTGTAGCTTCGATGAATTTCAACTCGACAATTGCCAAGACCTATGCACTTTTCGAGAAACGATTTTCCCCTCGACATAAGTGTGTAATTTTTTTATTTGCCCTACACAAGTTCACATATAACAAACACATTCTAAACATATGTCTCGACTACACAATGCCTTGGTATTTTAAAATAACATAATGAATCATACGATTGTCTTATTCCATTGAAACCTTTGTCGACACTAATTGCGAAACAATTAAAGAAAGTTCCGGTCTGGTAGATCTTTCTAATCTTCCCATTGTTTCTATGTACTTCTTTCGTTCACAAAGAAAACGATTTCTTCGGATTTAATATATATGCCGGGCTATTGTGATCTCACGTACGAGTTTGACGGCCATCTAGTGGCGGAATGTCGTACTTTGGGATGGACGAATTTATCTCAACCATAAAATTTTGTTCAAATAAACAACTCATGGAAACAAAATATTTAGTTGTTGTAACATTTAACTTCTTTCGGCAACATATTTTTCGTTTTATACAACCAAATTACATGTTCAGTCAACAAAATGATTCAATCAAATTATTTCGTTGCATTTGACAAAATTGGTCTCTCGGTGCACAACTGGCAATTTTAATTAGAGGAAATTTATTGCGAAAAAATATCTGCTCCGCCAGGGTTTGAATCTGGCTGTGTCGGTTATCAATTTTCCTACACTTGCAATATTTATTTCAACGGGTCTCGGAAAAATTGTTTTCTAAAAATTGCGTAGATTCTAATCTGCAATTTTTTAGCTGTGGAACCTACAAGTTTGAGAAGTCCGATCAAATGGACTTGCCTACGTTAAAGTATGTGGTGGAATTTGTGAGACGCCTAGAGTGTAGGAAAGTCCAGGTTGAAACCCTGGCTGAGATGATGTCCTTTTGCAATAAATTTTCTCTAATTTAAATTGCCAGTTGTATCGGTTATCAATTTTCCTACACTGTTAATTATGTACTGGCGACAATAAGTCTTTATTCTTGTTATATGTAAATATTGCAAGTTTTTTATTTGCCATACACAAATTCACAATAAGCGCATCCTAAACACATTTCTCGACCACCGAATTCTGATATTCTGATATTTCAAAATAGCACAGTGAATCATATGATAATCTTATTCCGTTAAGACACTCGTCATGCATTTGCTTAATGATAAACGACAACCTTTAGTCTTTCGTATAATAATAATAACATGATATGTCCAAAGTGCTCTGTGTACTTTTTACTCACCTTAAATTATTAAGATTTAAATATAAAAATTTAACAGTAAGGTTGAATAATCCGACACAACTGGCTACAGGAAATTTTCCTTTATTTAAAACACGACGTTTCGGCCATGGGTTTTGGCCCTTTTCAAGTGTATTACAACTTGAAAAGGACCAAAACCCATGGCCGAAACGTCGTGTTTTAAATAAAGGAAAATTTCCTGTAGCCAGTTGTGTCGGATTAAAATTTAAATGTAAAACTTACCAAATTTGGAAACGTCGTGTTTGTGAGAACAACCATCTTGTGCTCTTTTAAGAAATATCTAAATACTAACACACTAGGTATAGATATATATATATAATGTTATAGATATCGTTTCCGCTCTTCCTCGAGTCCTCTTCAATCAAAGTATAAGATACACGAAGATAATATTGTACAAACACACACTGTAGATAATACTCTATCAGAACAAATATTCGCGATTAACAGGCCCGCATATTGGCCTGTTCTATGAAAAAAGATTATACTTGTAGTACGAAAAACGTCGAACGAACTTGAGTCGGACGCCGATACTGAAATGAAGGTGTATGATGTTTCACACCGGAAGTGACCTTAAGGGCACAAAGGTGAGGATTATATTGTCCGCCCTAAAAGGACATTCCTTTAAGCTTGTATTACAACACGACGGACAACGAGGATTCCGATGATCCAATGGGAGAATTTCTTTTTGAAGAAACATTGGATTGTTGGCTACGTACTGTACACATATAACAGGCCCTAGAGTTAATGTTTCTGACATAATTGGACGAGAAAGTTCCGGTCTGGAAGGCATTTCTAATCTTCCCATTATTTTTCTATGTACTTCTTTCGTTAGCATTGCTGACAATAATTCGAGAAATTTTATCGGACTTCTCAAACTTGTAGGTTCGGCTAAAAAATTGCAGATTAGTATCTACGCGATTTTTAGAAAACAATTTTTCCAAGACCCGTTGAAATAAATATTGCAAGTGCAGGAAATCTGATAACCGACACTAACAAGTTGTTACTTGCCTATTGGCTAAATCCGAAATTTAACCTATAGACATTGTATGTAAGCACAAATATTGACTCCGCGCTTTTATGTAATCGTATTTACATGTAACATAGAAGTTCTTTTGCTGCGGTATCTGATAGTAACTTACAATTATAATGCAGCGATAACAGAGACTATAGCAATTACAATTCCGATGCAGCGATAACAGTGACAAGTTGTACATACCGAAAGATATCTTGCTACTCAATATTGAATGTTTACCATTTACAATTTTGTAAATTTCTGCACAGTAAATTCTTAAAAATCCTACTCCCATAAATCAGAGAAACTTAGAAGATAACATACACTTTTGCTTGTTGAAACTCATAAAAGCGGTGAGCAATGATTTTCGGAATGTAAAGCTTTCTTCTTTTTTTTTACAAAATGTTTCTCTTTGACAAATATATATTTTAAAAACTGTATTTTAAAATGTAACGAACTTTTTCTTTCTCTATAATTCTCTTTGTTTACTTCGTCACAAATTATATTTTAATATTAACATCATCATCATATCGTGAAAAAGCAATTGTATTTCTGCAACAATGTATTTTCCTTCAACAACAAATGGAATTCTTGGAGTAAACCATGCGTATTTTTATACGCAAATTTACTCTGCAAGATTGTTCTATTTTACCGAAGAAACTTATTTTACTAATTGATTATAGTTTAAGCGAAATCTGAAAACGTAGGTATTTCTATTAAATATATAGCAACTATTTCGTTTCGAAATAGTAAAAACATTTTCTTCAACTTTTACAAAATTCCTGCATAAGATCTTCACATAACAGAAAAATATAATAGAAGAGAATAGTCTAGAAAACAGCAAAACGCTTTTTATTAAACACAATGTGAAGAATTTTCCCTTCTAGTCAGGTAGGTAGAGAATATCGTGGAAAAGGCTGTAAAAGGTCGAACTATTATGATACAAAACCTAAGGACTACAATACTCGTGCATTCCAGATTCTATTTCCGATAAATATTGCCAATTGTCAAATTTTAATATATTCTAAAAATACGACTATTTCTACGATTGTGTCGTACTCTCAAAATTAAATATGTTGAAAATCGAATCTTAAGCTGAATATTTCAGACATTAGACATCGAATTTTAAAAACCAACCTTACAGTTTGATATAAAATTCGCGAAAAGGAATATAATAATGCCCAATAATCCTACAATTATAGAAATTTAACGAAATTATAAGATATTTGATTTTTCTAATCTTTTCGTGTGTTATTCCAACTTTTATTTCATTTATACCTGTAAATTCGTTGCAAAATACTTAATCTCAAATACCAGCAAAAATTTGTATTGAAACAATAGTTTTGTTTAAAAATACACGGGTATTGCTCGTTGCTGTTATTTCTACACCGTCTGTATTATTCGAATATTTAATTCATAAAATACAATAACGAATAGTGAAATTGTACGGGCGTGTGTTTCTTTCAATAAAATTGGCGAGATTGAAAAAACCGTGCATCGAAGTTATCGCGAAGACATGTGGGTCTTTATCTTGAACATGCACGAGTCGCTGATTATAGGAGCCAGATAAATATGTGTGAGGGCCGAGTCGATATGAAAATACTTTTAATCGCATGTATCGATTGCGCAACGAGCTGACAAAGAAAATCGCGGACATTCAAAATATCGTGACACACTTGTCATATTTTTAACGGCGCGTGACGACGATTTTTATCTAATTTATTGCGTTTTGCAAATGTGCGAGAAAAGTTGCGAGAAATGAAAGTGGAAGTTCGCGGGATTTCATTTTCAAATCGATCCCGCAACATCTTCGACTATATATTAATCGATGAGAGTTAAGTACAACAATACTTAAGAACCACTTGATTTACATCTGCAACAAACAATTTGAAGAGAAGTCACTGATATTACTTAATTGATAAAGACTTAATCTATCGGCGATACGTACGGTATGTTATTGCGCAAAATGCTGACTTATCATATATCGCAATTCAAAAACTCGCGTATATAAGAAGCTCCACCGCGCAAACTTTCACCGACTCGATTACTCTTTAAAAAGTTTCAGAGATTAAAATACGTACACATGTTTACTTGCGCAATAAAGCGCCTTATTATAAAACGTGATAGCGCATTTAAATATACAAATAAGGATGAAAAACTGTGAAACATTTTTAACACGTGTCCGAAGGCCCCATTTTATATCTCTGAATTATATAATTACAAATGAAAAGCAAAATACACGTCTTGAAGTAATTGATAGTAATACAAGTAGTGAGTAATCAAAGCCTCGATTCTCGAGCCGATTGCGGTTAAAATTAATTTCCGGCTTAAAATCCTGGACGCGCTCTCTGGTCATATGTGTTACCCGTTATCGCTACACGCGTTATCGTCGTTTCGAATCACTTCGGTCGCGTATGTCGCGGTAGATTACGTACATAACTTGAGCGAATTGCAAATCTAGCTCGACGAATCAGTAGCGGATGCATTTCGCGGTCTGTTCGAGCAAAGAGCATGCAATATATGTTCATCGATGTGTACGAACGTAGATTAAACTTCGACAAGACACGAAGACAGAGGATACTCGCTTCGTTGACCCGAGGAAACAAGTTAGATGAAAGTGATAAACAAATTGTGAGCCTCTGTATCATCAATATTCCGCGAACTTGACGAAGGATGTATAGAAGTGATCATTTTTATGTACATACACGCGTCGTCTATACTGATAACAGTTTCTAAAAAGGAGTTTATATCTATCAATTTATTTAAATATCTTTCCTGGCCTGAATCTGTTGTATACATATGTGTTTGTGTGTTTACGTTACAACGAGACTTTATAAGACAGCACGACCTAACGGTAAAATTTAAACGTCAGAAAGCAAATGACTAAATCACGAATCGGGAATCTTTCCTATTTTTTCCTCGTGATTGCTTTCATTTCTAAACTACAACATTTTACAATATAATTTATAATGTATTTCATATCTTGCTGCAGCTTCGTTCTAAAAGACAAATATCGATCAAAGGCGATAATTCAACAAGAATTGCTTGCCATAGGTGATCAATATGGAGTTATGTTAATAAAAGATTGCTATATATTGAATAATCAAGCGTTTAGTTCTCATCGATTCAACGTGCATGCAAATCGCGAGTGAAAAGACACTCAAGTATAGGAAAACAAGCTCTTTGCTGGTCGAGTTTAACAAATATTACTGACGCGAAAGATAACGTTCAAGTATCCTTGAGAATCGCGAAAAATCACGCGCGTTTTGGAACCGAGCACAAAGCTATTAAAACGGTATTGATTTCGGTGTTATGATTAAAAGAGAGAAAGAAAAAAAATCGATCTTAAATTTTCAGAAAATGCATGTCATGAAAAAATCCCCATATAACAGTTCTACGCGATAAACGTCAGATTGTAATAAACACGTAGCTAAAGGTGCGGCTCTATTATCATTTTTGGACTTTCAAGCATCGAAATTGCAACAGATTATTTCAGCAAATGTCGAAAAAAAACAATTAGCGACTCTTATAACCGCTTATTCTTGACAACGAAGAGATAATATGAAGGCATTTCCAATTATAAGCGTACGACGTCGAAGGTGCAGTTGCTGCAGAAGAAATTAAAACGTGACATTTCTAAAACGTGACAGAGCTGCGTCTCGTACCAGAGGCAGAATAATATTTACGTAACACGAGATATTGCATTTCTTTGGGTAGATTAAAAGATAACCACGAAGAAGAAACGTGATCGTGAAAATTAAAACAGATCCGTCCGCAAGGCAAGTTTCATTTTCTAATTGGGACTCGAGTAAAACGATCAGCAAAATTTCCAAGCGGTTACAGCAAATTAATGCGGCCCATTTAAATGCGATCTGAGAAATACAAATCGAGATTGTATTAATTAAAACCCATTAAAATATACCCCCCCCCCTCTCTCTCTCTCTCTCTCTCTCTCTCTCTCTCTCTTTCTCCTGCTCACATATAATAATGAAAAAAAACATGGATTATTGCAATTTAATTTGATAAGCTAAGAAAGCATCGATTAATTTTTTCAAACCCCATATACGAAATAAGAAATTAGAATTAAAAATGATAGTATCGATCGTGACGAAATCCCATCTCGGCAGCTGCACTATTCACGCTAATTTAGGAGCGCCGAGCTATCTGCAAAATCAATATGCCTTACCGAGACGGCAATACGCAGGACATTAATTAATGAAGCGCCGACTAGTAGCGCGCGATAGCTCACTCGTTGTTATCGGCATTGCAGAGCCAACAGCGGTCAAGGATTACGCCGTAGCGCTATAATTAACGTGGCGATATCGTCATCGGGAGAAAATGAAAGAGAGAGAGAGAGAGAGAGAGAGAGAGAGAGAGAGAGAGAGAGAGAGAGAGAGAGAGAGAGAGACACCGATGTGTTCATCACACTTGAAGTATGTCATGTTATACGGCGAGTTCGGCAAAATTGTTCACATACATCGGCGATAACGCCGGGTGTGTATCGCGTCGTGGAATTGCTTAAAAACGGGGAGGGAGAATGCGGTGCCGTTAAAGCCGCTCTATAAATAATCGGCCGGTGTATTTCCAGGGCCTCCCCTCCTCGCTTACGCAATGTTCGTGCAAACGCGATAAGGATAAGCACGAACGTTGCCTTCGAACTTGCTCGGTGAACGGCGCTTGCGAGGCCCCGCGGGCCGTACACGCTCCGCTTATCGGCGCGGCCTTTTTGCGACATTTTAATTTATCTTTTTCTTTCACACACACATACACTCGTCTCTCATTCATCTGTTCGATTTCCCTGATAGACAAGATTCCCCCTTTCCACCGATTAACTTCCTTATTAATTACGTTTTTCTTGAGGGATTAATTAAAAAAGAAAGATACTCTGCGGAATCGTTGGAAGAGTCAGATGTGTACGTTGCAAAAAAGAGATAAAAAATTATGGTCTTTGGAGAATTGTAAAGCTCGAAATGTGGTATTGACATCGCTAAAGGCCTGTGTCCACGCTAAAACTTGGTCCAAGTTCTAGTTTCAAGAAATGTGTAGCCAATCAACTTGCAGCTGTTCCATAAAAGCTTTAGGACCAAGTTTTAGCATCGTGGACACAGGTCCTTAGTCCCGCACAATCGTCAAAGTTATGCCCGATAATTATAATTGCCATCAAAACGCGTCGTCGCAAATCTCACGATTTCATTTTAAGATTGAATTGTCTTCCCTCAGATTTGATTGGAGCCGAATTTAATAAGGCACATGTTCGGGCCTCCGGCTTGCCCGATTCGCGATTGTTACTCGATTTACGCGCTTCCTCAATTATTCTCTCATCGCTGCGAGAACCGCGATCCCAACAGTCGTGATTCGCCGATCGGGTTTCTCTGTCGAGCCGGCGGTCGAGCAAACGGGACAGGAAGGGAGGACGGAGAAAGTATACAGTGTTACGTCCGAGTCGTAAGCTTCCTGCTGCGGGCTCATTTCGCTCTACGATTGTAATTTTCGAGTTACGTTATCATGACGAGGAGGAAAACGAGGGAGAGAACGAGTTTCTTTACGCGCTCGCGTTCGGATTTCTCCGCGTCGCGCCGTAATCCAGATTTTTCGTGCGTCGCCGTCGTCGCCGTCGTCGTCGTCGTTGATGCGCTCGAGAAATCGTTCGCTACAGTTTCTTCGACAAAAACGCTATGAAACAACTGTCCCTTTCCAACGGCCGACTCGGTGTTTTGATGGAAAATTGAAATCAAAGCGACTTGGTAGCTCCATTAACTTTGATACTCTGGGAAAAAACAGACAGTCAGCAACCCATTTTGGGGCCGGTTTTTTGTAGTTAAGGGGATGCTGGAGTGATTCTGCACTTTTACACCTTTCTAACCTAAAAACTGTCAGTTCGCGGAAACATTTGTGTAATATACAAATTAAATGGCTCACGTGTACAGATCGAAAGCAGCTTGCTATTCCGGCCAAATGAAAGAACAATATGGCATCACTGAAACTAAGTTTGTAAGTCTAATAAAAAATAATAGTGAGCAACACACATACTACATGTACTGTAT
>NW_011967034.1:56377-61131 GCF_000949405.1 Vollenhovia emeryi | reverse complement strand
GCAACTTAGCACTTCGGTTAGTGCCTCTTAAGTGAAAATTATCTCTGCGTTACTGAATATCGACAGGACTAATTGAGAGAATTGATTAGTATCACTTAAAAATCTTGGGTATAGATAGAACAGGTAATTGCGACTTTTAGTTACGCGGGGTAAAATTCGCAAAAGATTAGAGTCACGAACAGTCCAAATAATTCGATTGCTAATTGCGGGCCCCAAAATGGGTTGCTGTCTTTTCTTTCCCAGAGTAGAAATTTAATTTGATCTAAAGTCTTTCTCCCGGAAATGTGTAACACACTTTTTATCATTGCATTTATATAAAATCCTCCTCCGCCCACAATTTCCTCCTACGATTATTTTCGAAATGGATTATACAAGACTAGCAGGGGGCCTGGAGAAGGTGAAACGGCTTAAAAGAGTAATGTGAAATTTAGCAAAGCCTCGGTTATGAGACGTCCTGTATAAAAAAAAGTTGCATCCAACGATTGAGTTGGCGAAATCTCGAAGACAGGGGAGAAGAGCTCACGTTATCGGTGCCGTTATCAGCGGAGAAATCGTATTGCACGAACAGTCGCAGTTGGCTCGACGTAACGCGAGTTATCGCGAGAGGGGGAGGGAGGTGGTTGCGGCGCAAGAGGCGAAAATACATAAAAATAGCCTCTTTCGCTTTCGCATAATCGCAAGGTCAGTGCAACGTCACCTCGGAACAAGGAGACGCCTCGCCTACGTCGGCGGTCCTTCGAGCCAAACTCGCCAAATTGATCAAACTGCTATTTCCATTGACCCCGCCGACGTATCGCGAGGACACATCTATGTCTTGTGAATTTTATTCGGTAGATTACGAATATTACACCTGCAATAATGCGCGCTGCACGGATATCCGGCTCGCATTAGCGTCTAAATGTGTTCTCGCTTATACTTAATATATTCCGTACTTCCTTCTTTTGCCGGAGAAATTGGTTGTCCTTTCGTGTAAACGCGGCATGAAAAAAAAAGGAGAAATTTAATTTCCTTGTCTGACATTAAATCCCCGACTTTGTGTCGAAAATGATTATTATGCCAATTAAATGAAGAAGCTTGTCATAATTGTGTGTTTGTACGTTTCCTGCCTACGAAGTGAAAGCTGCAGAAATTCTATGCGAATGTGTATATAATCATATGTATATAATCATATATATATAATTATTTTCAAATCTCACTTTATAATACTGAAAAGCATTTTCTATTTTCCAAGCTAATTACTTATTGGATCGCATTTATTACCGTAATTTATAAGTTAACTCTGATATAAATAAATAATTAAGCGTGGAATGCCATTCTATTGTTCGATTAAACAACGTGGTAAATATTAATTATTATTACTCGATTTGCAAATCCTTAATTATACCCAAGAGTGCAATGTCTTGGAAAATAAAGAAATCACTTTAATGAAATAAAAAGCCAGCGCAAGGAACTTTTACCGATCTTGCACCAAGAAAGATCTTTTGTGGTTGAGAGAAAGGAGTTGCATCATGGAATATCGCGATCTATCTTACGTGTCGCTTGTCAGTAGTCATTGGATAGAAAGTTCTCACTAATCGATCAATGAAATGTTCGCGATGAGACTTCACTTTTCGTACCGACAATAAGATTTATAAACAAGTAAACAGAAACTCAACGAGGTATCAATATTCATCGCTGAAATTTCAATGTATTAAAGATACAATGCATTAAAGATACGTTGAATACATAATTCTAACGGGAATTAATTAATTATTGCTGTATATCGTTATACGAAAATTTTCTGTTCTAGTAATCTTTCTTTTTTCTTTATTTTCCCGCGTTGAAAAAAATTATACAAAAGAAGAAGAATCGAAGATTTGAACGATTAATTTTAGGAGACGTGGAATCCTACAAAGTGTATTGGTCTTAAATATATTCCCTGGTTTTCTTCACAGTGCTTGTGCCTTTCCGAGTCGAAATTTTTGTACTATTTTGACGCTTTTCAGGATAATTTACTTAGCTAATCTATACACCTACACAGACCAGCAATAACCTACTTTGATGACATTATATTTTTTTACTCCTCCCTTGAACCTTTAATTCTAAAAATTTACTTTAGCTCCTACTTAAAAGGACTCTATTTTAATGCTAGATTGGCAAAAGTAGAAATTCCCGACACTGTCAGTTTTTAAGTAGGAGTAAATTTTGTACTCGCAGTTCGACCTTTTTTTACTGTCTTAGGTCCTACTGTCCCATACAGCACACAAATGTTGAATCAACATCTCAGAAACGTTCCATTACAACGTTGCAGTATTGCGGCAATGTTACGAAATGTAGATTCAACGATTCAACGAGAATTAAAGGTTCAACATGGGGCCAAAATTTCGACTCGGGTTATGACTAGAATTAATCGATCGCGTAATAAAAAAGACTTGAACAAAATAATACTCACGCTGTGGAAGAAGGTATCCGCCGGTTTGACATCACCTGCAAATGGAAAGACAAAATGAAAACATAGAAGGATCTTCCGAACACGGCAATTATCTCTCTTCCTGCCTTATCTTTATTTCTCTTAATTTTATTACACACCCAGACGTGTGATGTAATCCTTGCCTCACTTTCGCGGTAAGTTAAATTAATCTACATAATCGCCCACTTCCGTTCCACGTATCGATCACGAAAATCGACATAAATACGCGTATTCCGCAGGCAAAATAGATTTATATGCCATCGCGATCGGCTGAGCGATATTACAAGGCGCGAAAAACACTGAGAGCTTGACAGCTGCCATATAATCCCGTTTACAAACAAGCTGTCTATTTAAATCGTAGTTCCAGGTATACCATTCGCGGATGCAAATAGCGGCGGTAAAACGAACGAGAAACTGCTGCCACACTTCCTCGATTAGTCCAATCGCGTTGATAGACTTGACATTCAAATAAAAAAGAAATCGCGTTAAAAATAACTATTACAGTTAAATGTTCTCAGGCAATGCATAAGAGACATTGTAATTTTCTACTTTTTTTTTTCCTTTCGCGTTTATATAACAGCAATAATAAATTTCCAATCTTAAACGTGATCCTTTTTCCACTCTGGGAAAAAAAGACAGCAATTTTGGGGCCCACAATTAACAATCGAATTAGTTGGATTGTTCGTGATCTTTTACGAATTTTACCCCGCGTAACTAAAAATCGTAATTAGCTATTTTATCTATAATATATCCAAGATTTTTAAGTAATACTAATCAATGTTCTCAATTGGTTCTGTCGATATTCAGTAACGCAAAGATAATTTTCACTTAAGAGGCACTAACCGAACAATTCAAATAATTCGATTGCTAATTGTGGGCCCCAAGATGGGCTGCTGTCTTCCCCCCCCCCCCCCAGAGCTAGTCGTACTAAGATTTATGTAATATGTTAAGTAATACGGACATTAATGGAAAGTGTTTCGGTAAAATTGCTTTTAATTTCTCGATTTTGAAAACAGCGGGGATATTTTATTGTTCGGTCCATTCGTTCGGAAAATTTTTCACAAACCGCGAATGCTTTCGCCAGCGCGGAAAGACAGCGAAAAGGAATCGAGTCTACGTTCGACGGGAAAGCGAAAGTAGACACCGCGGTGACTTGTTTCGCTCCTCGAGCGTTATACATAGACACTCCAGAAGCAATGAAAGCGATAAAGGACACCGGAGTGCTTAATGTCTGTATCGAGAGAGAAAGAGAGAGAGAGAGAGAGAGAGAGAGAGAGAGGAGGGAGGGAGGGAGGAGGGGGAGGGGGAGATAGAGAACGCCGGGGAGGGGGGAGATTAAGCGCGAAATACATAACAGCGAAGTTATTGTGGCGTTCTTGGCGCGTGATTTAATGCTGAGGTGGCGATGATCGCGCAAGACAGCAAATTTTCATCAGAAAACTAGAAGTCGTAACAAAACTAGTGACATTTAAATTAAGGCGATTGAATACATATGCATGTAAGTTGATATAAATTTAGAACTCGTACGAGAGATAACATTTTATCGCGTGTTCACCAACTAATTCTACAGCCTCTTAATACGCGCCAAAATCACCAGGTAGCTGACGGTCCAGAGACGAGTTTTTCTATTCGACCGTTGGTCCCTGGCCGTGTTAATGTCGCGACTTTCTTTGATAACCGCCTGCTCTCGGAATCTGATATTGGTAGTGCGGGAGAAAGTGCGACAGCCATGAGAGATTTTGTCACGTCACGACAGATTGGATCGGTCCTTGATACACTTGCCATTTAAATCAGCAAAATTCTATTTGATTTTGCTTTCTATTAATGTCACACACTATCCCACGAACATAATAGATTTATCACTCCAACGTCTGGAGATTGGAATTAATATTTTACGTAGTTCAAGTAGAACGAAAGAAAAAGGGTTTTTCCATGGTCAAGCGAACCAATGGTCTATTTGAGGACCCAGTTTTATATTTATAAATTAAAGACATCTTGTTTTTCATACAAAAAAAAATTGCTATTAGCGAAACTTTTATAAAATTTAATAGTATTACAAATAAATATGAGTGCGTTATATCTGAAAGAATATCTCATTGTCGTATTTCACTCGACGAATAGCAATGATAAGATTAATACGATAACACAATGTATAGAATAAAAATGGCTCTCCTCCTCTGACATAAAATTCTAAATATAATGAATATAGTGCAATTGACAAATTGGCGTAGAAAAATGTCTCTCTCTCTCTCTCTCTCTCTCTCTCTCTCTCTCTCTCTCTCTCTCTCTCTCTCTCTCTCTCTCT
>NW_011967034.1:49218-56274 GCF_000949405.1 Vollenhovia emeryi | reverse complement strand
CTCTCTCTCTCTCTCTCTCTCTCTCTCTCTCTCTCTCTCTCTCTCTCTCTCTCTCTCTCTCTCTCTCTCTCTCTCTCTCTCTCTTTTTATCCTTCCATTATTCCTCCATATTCTTTTCTTCTCTTATCACTAATCCAACTTTGATTAAAGCCGCTAAGAACAACTCCAATTATTTTCCCGGTGCCACTGGTATGCGTCGAGTTCGCCACGGCGAGTTGAGCCGCGCGGGTCTCTCGCGGTTACTCACCGAGAAGCATCTGCTCCAGCTTGCGGCGGTCAACACGGAAGCGCTCCTGATGCAGGTCCTCGGGATCGCTGATGCCCAGCAGGGCCGCGAGATCACGCAGCTCCTCGCGACTCTCGAAGCCGGACTTGCCGGACACGCTGGTGGTCGCGGTGCCCTCCGACGTCTCCGACATCGTCTCCGCCGCCCGCCGTGGTTCGCCGTTGTTCACAACCATCTCGTCGGGCCTCATCCTGCCGTTCGACGAGCGACCTCCGCCTACCTCACACGACGCCGCGACGACTGCCAGCAGGAAATGGAAATAACTCGAAATAGAAATTCGGCGTTGCTTTATTTACGTTATACCGCCGAAAGAGTCGAAAATCCCGACTGACAAAAGCGAAACGATATATTATTAGATAACGTCTTCGCTGGGGCCGGGAGGTGGGGAACCGGCGCGCATTCCGTCCCGGTGAAAACTGCCGGACGGAGTATCCTCAGCTGGTGTTACCCGCGCGGGATGGCTCTTGGAGGACACGGGGATTTCGAGAATTTTCTCTCGGAGTCAAGCGGCGCGTCTAGCCTGCATGTGCGCATAAATTCTCTGTTAAAAAAAAAAGAGGAAAAAAAAAGACAAATCCTCTGCGGGTTAGCGCCGCGTTTCGAGTCCGCTTCCACGTGGCTCTCGATTTCGTGGCGATCACGCGGCGAAGTGGCGGAATCAGCAGACCGGTGGGTGTCATCCACCGCGTACCACGTGCACCCCACGACGGGTTTAATCGCGTGAATTATCGGCAATCGCGATCACGTGAACCACGTCTTTTCGGCGCATAATTGGCGCCTCTCGCGTCGGACGCGATAATCCCGGCTCGCCGCCGCGCCGGGCCGAACAATCGGAGCGGAATCTCGCGGAATTGTTGCTCGCGGGACCCGCGTTCGCGCTTGTAAAATTCAACGTTCCCATCCGCGTGCAGCAAATTCGCCGAAATTCCTTCATTATTCCAGGCAAGAAACGGTCTGTTTGCTTCTGCATGCCTCATAGTCTAGGCGGAAAAAAAGGTAAACATCACGTAGACAATACCAATCACGAGGAGTCACGTAGACGTAATTTTATACTCTACGGAGAGTCAGCCTCGGCCGAGTTCGACGACCATTAGACCAACTATCGTGCCCGATTAAACTGTTGGATCGCGCGCGCGGAACCGATAATATAACATTTAAAAGAAGAACCCATTGTCACGCGAACGGCTACGCGTTCCTTCTCCAAGTCCGGGACTGAGAAATCGATAGAGAAATCGATAGAAGAGAAATCGATAGAGTCGACGGGTTTGAAAAAGAAAGAAGAAAAACGCGGCGGGTTGTTAAGCGGACGCCGTTTGACTTGGATCTTTGGCCCCTCTTGGAGCCTCGTGGAGAATAATTGGAGGAAGTCGGGCGGGAATTATAATATTCCTTGAGCCGCCGAGGGCAGGCACCTTGGATAAAACGTGCATCCGGGGGCAACGTGCGTGCGCTGGGCATTTCATTTTCGAAATCCGGTCGCTTTATTCCCGTGTTAATTTCGCGGACGTATCCGCGGCGACGTCGGCGTATCGGCAAATATAAACTACCCGGCGTCAGGTCAAACAGCATAAACTGTGGCGAGTGGCTGGGCGGCTCTTCGGAACAACATCACCTCGTCGCGCGGAACTGCCGATTTGAAATACCGGGGGGGAGCATCTTCGGCAACGGAAACGCCTGAGGGCGGGCGGAAATTGCTCCGGGACGGAAAACGGACGCGGGTCGGCGATATTTCCGGGGGATGCGTCGCGGGGATGCGAGATATCTTGTCTGATGGCGCTTGACGTCACTGTCGGCCGAGGAGCGCGAACTGACCTGCACGACGACGATGGCACTGTGTCGATCTATCGAGTTGTCGAGGCGGTGGTGCCCGCGGGGCCCTGGTCCTGGTCCCGCCGCTAGATCTCTGTCTCTTCGTCCCGGGTCTGGTCCTCGTCCTCGCCGCTGCTGCCGTCCAACTCGATTGGCGGCAGCGCTGTAACCTGTCGTTGTAATCGGCACGAGCGAGCGAGCGAGCGAGCGGGCGAGCGAGCGATCGGGCGATCGACCGACGGTGTGCGGCGCGGTGTGCGCGGTGTAAACAAAATATGGCGGTGGTAACAAGTAAAAGGGGAGTCACCCCGGAGGGGGTCGCGGGGCGCGAAGGGCCCCGGCATCGTTTCCCGGAATCCGGGCCGCTTTTCGGGGTAAGCGCCGACCGCCCGGGGGCGGGGACCAATCGCGGCGCGTCGCACCGGCACCGATTCACCCGGTTTTTGCCGCCGTGCTATCCCCAAGCTCGGAAGAGACGCGCTACCTCGCCGCCCCGACGCCGCGCTGCCGGACGCGTCGGTGTAGGATACGCCGTGTGTGTATGCGTGTATACACATACGCGCGTGACGGAGACCTTCGCCGGCGAGAGAACGCTGGCAAAAAATTGTTTTCCTGGACACATGTCGAAGAGCGGCGTGTATTACTCGTCCGACGTGTCGAATTCATTTTCGAAACGATCTCGCGCACGCGACGATCGGAGAACCAGGGGCGGGAATCGCGGGCGAAGCGGGCGAAGCGGGCAGGCGGAATTTCGCGATCGGGGTTGGAGCAGAACGAGAGAAAGGATTGCTCGTCGATACGCGTCGAGTGATAATTGCGTACGAAACGTGCAATCCCGAAGAACGTACGCGGAGAGAATTTTCTCTTGTAGAATGCACCTTGAAAGGGCTCGTGTGAGAATCTTTTGAAACTTTGCGGCGCATCATTTTGCTAAAATGTATAACAACATTTTCAACAACTCTCATGGCGTTCTTCGAAATGCCCACGTCGTCCCACAAACTGCCACGATTTTCGGGATAAATTCTAACGGCCGGTTTCACATACGTCTGTAAGAAAACGTCGTCTAGCTCTCAGTGTCCGTACAACGTTTACACGGATCATTTCTCGATTAAATACTCTCAGCGTGTATTTCAGACAAAGCTAAATATAAGAACTGACTATAAACAAGCCTTAGCGCTCAGTGCGCACTAGTGCAAGCAACCGAATTCGCTATTGGACGCCAACGTCCTGTCGCGGCTCTTATATCCTTCATTCCTTCGAAAATGAACTTTCCTCGGCGAGAAACTGGACGGGGATTTCCACGTCTCGTTCGAGACTTTGCACGACGTAATCTCGAGCTCAATTAAAGTTACCGTGAATTTGAAATATGCACGTAGACGTCGAAATTCGATACGTACCTCCCTCCCGCTCTCCTCTCTTTCTCTTTCCCCGTCGTGACTAGGGTGACCAACCGTCCCGAATTTTGCGGGACATCCCGATTTTCGACTCTCTTTAAAGCTGTCCCGAGAGAACCTTAGGCGGGACGCCATTTGTCCCGATTTTTTACATAATGTAAGATAAATAATATAAAATATAATAATACGTCATATATTTATTAACTAAAATTCATTATAACCTTTATATTTTATGTTCCTGCTTTTATGTTCCGTTGATGATTGTTCTTTCATTTTATTTTAAGAATTTTATTAGTCTAATTTAGATTAATGATTATTTATATTTGAAAAATAGTAAAAGACTATGTTCTGTTGAATGTTCGATGTTGACTTAATAATGAATTATCTACGTGTATCTAATTTATTCAACATGCCTATTTAAAAAAATAATATGTCAAGATATATCATATATGAATAATAAACAAGAAGGGACATGTACATGCATATTACAAGGTAATCTGATATACTAATAAAAGTCCCGATTTTTTTTGGTTCTGTCCCGATTTTCGGAAACTGATGTCCCGAAATTAAATGTTTAAGAGTTGGTCACCCTAGTCGTGACCCATGCGCGCCGACCGGCGGCCGGCGGAAGAGCCGCGTGTACCGATCGCGCGGCAATTTGAAAGCGGATGCACGCGCGCACGCGGGAGCGAAAAGCCGTCGAGCCGCGTGCCGCACGACGTGCACGACATGCCCATATTCCCTCGCTCGTTTCCTCCGAATACGCGTGACGTGGTGCCCGTCGTTATCTCGTCAATGCCGTGCACGTCGGCGTCATCGTCGGTTCCCTCTTCTGACCAACGCGATCCTTCTCCCCTGCGCGTCGCCGATTCCTCCGGCTGACCCAGCCCTCTTTTCCGCTGGGGGGCCGGCGATACCCCTCGCCGGAACAGCACTCCCTTTTCTACCGCACTGTCGCTGGTTCCTTTTCTCTCCCCCCCCCCTCTCTCTTACAGGTGTCCGTATTGGAACAATCTCTTCATTATACACGGAAAATGACGTTCTTGTATTCTTTCCGTTTTTTTTTTTACGTCAGTTTTTCTCGCTACACTCATAATTTTTTCACTTGCAATTGCATCTTCCTCTTCCACTACGCACCGCTTAGATTACTTTTCTTACTGACAGAGAGGCGAAATAGAAGAAATACGCGCGTAGTGGATAAGAAACAGCCAGCACTCGTAAAAGACTACGTGCATAGATTTAGCCCATCTCTCTCTCTCGCTCTCCCTTACCCCTCTCTCTCTCTCTCTCTCTCTCTGCGCGATGCATTTCTGTAGCAGAGAATGAATGAGTCAGGATGACATTTATATCTGAAATATTTGCCAGGCCACGTGGCGCGATATAACATATATACGATACGGTGTATCTATTTCGACATAATGATGCTGCAATTGTTTGAACGTCTTGTAAAGTGAAAATGGAGATAACGTGCAGAATGAGGAAATAATGAGTCTTTTTGCTTTAGTGGTTCGCACCATTTAACACAATAATCCGGGAATGACTAACGAAGCTGTTCGACAATGTTACTGGAATTTTGCGTCTCAATTTTTTATGACTTTCCTCTTGCTCAGCACTACGTTAATACACTGACAGAAAAATGTTTTAAACCAAGTAAATAGATTTACTTAGGATTATTTTTTTACACCGAAGTAAATATTGATTCTATTTAAAGAGAAATATCAAATCTCGAGTAAATCTACGTATTATATTAAAGGGGGAGACCAGTATAGCGGACGGAAAAATAAAGGTTTTTCGTGAATTTTTTAAATGAAAACTATACATATATGTCAATCAAAACTGTGTTGTTTCTTCTTGAAGTACATCTTTTCATGTGCATTTAAAAAACAAAAAAACTGGATACGTTAGTTATTTCATCCTCTAGAGCTAACGTAAGCAGGTCCTGAAAATAAAACGGAGTCAGCTGGTTGGCAACATTCCGGCCAAACGGTTGATCTGAAATAAAAAACCAAAAAGATTCTTAAAATATATGTTTCTGGCTATCGTTGTACGTAGGGGATTTTTGAATTTCGGAAAATTACCAAAGATATGTACATTTGAAAAAAAAAAAGTATAAGTTTCATTTCTTCTTTTAGCCCCTTTTTGGTACTTTAAAAATCCAATTTTTAATTAAGAAAAAAATCCTACGAGCAACGATAGGCAGAAACATATATTTTAAGAATCTTTTTGGTTTTTTGATTTCAGATCAACCGTTTGGCCGGAATGTTGCCAACCAGCTTGACTCCGTTTTATTTTCAGGACCTGCTTACGTTAGCTCCAGAGGATGAAATAACTAATGTATCCAGTTTTTTTTAGGGCCAGTTTCACAAACGTCGGTTAACTGCTAACCGAAGGTTAATTGATCCTCTGTCTCTTCTTAGAGAACAAGATAGAAAAAGATAGGGCGTTGACTGAACTCTGGTTAACAGTTAACCAACGTTTGTGAAACTGGCCCTTAAATGCACATAAAAAGATGTACTTCAAGAAGAAACAACACAGTTTTGATTGACATGTATAGTTTTCATTTAAAAAATTCACGAAGAAACCTTTATTTTTCCGTCCGCTATACTGGCCTCCCCCCTTAAGTGAATTAATTTAAATCATTACATTTTCTACATGCAAACAAAGATTTCATGAGATATAGGATACTATTTATTAAATGAAATCATTGTTTTTGTTAAATAAGAAATTCAATTTTCTTCGCTGTGAAAATCACATCTTAGTGAACATTTTATAGAATTAAAATACAATTTTTTAAATTGAAAATTATCTATTCTTTGACATTTAATAAATACTTGAGTTAAAGCAGTGCATGTTTTAATTTGTTTATTATTTTTTAAATTTAAGTTAATAAGCTATTAGGAGCCACCTAACGAATAATATCTTTCTGGATTAAGATATTTTTTTTATCAGTGTACGACGTACGTACACGGTTTGAAGCTGCTACAATGTAAGATTGGATACGATAATTTTCCAGCGCGACACAATCAGCACTTTTGGAACTCGTCAAATTTGTTTTTCACACATTATTCCATTTTTTTACGGCAATCCACGGTTATAGATATAATCCATATAGGTAATTTTGTTCGCAACTCTCAACCTCTCGTGATGCCCATTCTACACCTAGGGATGATCCTACTTGTGGCTCATCCGATACTCCCTTCTATACCTAAACTAATCCTACGTGCAGCTTATCCGAGGAAGTAGTATAAAGTGTAAAAGTGTACACTCTGGTTGGTTTCCAATCGTACCAACGTACAAACCCAAAAATTTTCTGATTAGGTTAGATCACGAACTTGTTAGATCTTGGCGATCTTGCTACGGACGTTAGATCTTACAAACAGAATTTACAGACGCGAGGTTGCGAGTGGTTGCGAGACAAATTCATTAAAGTTGTTGACTGCAAAAGGTAAAAACACAAATTTGTATAACACGCCGTGCTTTCCAGCAAGCGACACAAGTCGACACAAGTGTCGTTCTGTCTTTATTATTCATTGAATGCGAAGAAAGACAGAATGACATTTGTGTCGA
>NW_011967034.1:32945-49118 GCF_000949405.1 Vollenhovia emeryi | reverse complement strand
CTTGTGTCGCTTGCTGGAAAGCACGGACGTATATAAACATATGCATAAGGAAATAGCCCAGTAAGAAATGATTCGGCGATCGACGTCGAAACGACGTCAAATCGACATCGACACCGTCGAATTGACGTCGATTCGACATCATTTCGACGTCGATCGACGAATCATTTCTTATGGGCTATTTCCTTATGCATATGTTTATACGTGTTATACAAATTTGTGTTTTTACCTTTTGCAGTCAACAACTTTAATGAATTTGTCTCGCAACCACTCGCAACCTCGCGTCTGTAAATTCTGTTTGTAAGATCTAACGTCCGTAGCAAGATCTAACAACCCAGCAAACACCAAAGTAACAGTTACATAACATCAATATAAATGTAATATAACACATGCCTGTTATATTACATTTGCATTGATGTTATGTAATTGTTACTTTGGTGTTTGCTGGGAAGTCCGTGATCTAACCTAATCAGAAAATTTTTGGGTTTGTACGTTGGGGTTGGTACGATTGGAAACCAACCAGAGTGTACACTTTTACACTTTATACTACTTCCTCGGATAAGCTGCAAGTAGGATTAGTTTAGGTATAGAAGGGAGTATCGGATGAGCCACAAGTAGGATCATCCCTAGGTGTAGAATGGGCATGACCCGCGTCGCGCGACCAACGAATGGTGTGGTAAGTGCAGCGAGCGTCATTACCGACGTGACCGTCGTCGGGGCAGAAATGGCGTAACTCCGATCGCCTCGTCTGGCGTCGGGCGAGCCTGGTTGACTGTCAATCATTGGCATATGCCGCGCGTCATGTCGGCACCTGATAAGAGGTTAGGCGCGTTCATGGCATCGTTGATTTTTCCAAGTTTCTGAACGAGAACGCGGTGGAGAAAGAAAAAGAGGACGCGCTGCCGCGCACTGAAAGTAACGAAAAGTAGAACGGCCGAAAGAGGAAGGATAAACTGAGAATGCGATTTTTCTCGCCGATCCTGAACGTAGCCGCGTAAATAACGAACGAGTTGAACGCCGAGGTGGGTCTCTTCTCGCGAGAGTCGCGAGTAACGCGAATCCCTCCGCCCGCTCGTCGCTCCTCGGCTCCGCTCACTCCGCTGCTCGGTGATGTGACTTCCGCGGGGCGAAACGGGACGACTCCCTGGACATGTGCTCCCGCTCGCGATGTGAACGAGAATGCACATGATGCTACAGGCTCGTTGGGAACGCTCTCAGAAACGCAAGAAGCTCTTGGCCCAGACGGTGAGCGTCCGAGTATATCCCGGGAAAGAAGTGCTCTGGCCACCGTGGCCGGTGAAGCCTAAGCGCTGGTCTACAATACGTGGAGCAAGCGTGGAGTAAGGAGTAAGGGAGAGCCCTAACTTGTAGCTTTTGGTGTAAGGAAGCTGAAATACGGGCATAATTTTTAAAATATTTGTAACACTGATGGCATTTTGATTCACCGAGAGTAAGCCTAAGAGCTGAAGTAGGAGTAAGAAATGAAATGGATTTATTTCCTTACTCCTACTCCTTACTCCAGCTTACTCCATGTATTGTAGACCAGCCTTAAAGCGTCGCGCTGCAATACGTGGAGTAAGCTTGGAGTAAGAGGGAAACCATAACTTTCAGCTTTTGCTGTGAGGAAGCGTAGGTTTTCTTTTTTAAATATTTGTAACACTGGCCGATGGCGTTCTGATTCACCGAGAGTAAGCGTAAGAAAATAAAACTGATTTACTTCCTTACTCGTACTCGTTGCTCCAGGCTTACCTCCATGCATTGTGGACGACGCGCAAGATGAGCGCCCCAGTATCTTGATGCATTTGTCCTTTCGCAGCTGGGAGTTTCGAGCGTGGACGAACTGCGACAGATTCTGGGGACGGACGTGGAGGACACGCAGAAGAAGAGAGGCAGGCTGTCCAATGACAAGTCCGACGGCGCGGTCAAAGATTTGAAGGACGACGTCGCTCCGGCGGACGAGATTGTATATAAGGATTCCTCGACGTTCTTGAAGGTACTTGCCGACACGCTCCGCACTTCCGTGCCGAGGTATTGTTTACGTGAGATACGTTGCGTATGTACAGGGAACGCAATCGTCGAATCCGCACAATGACTACTGTCAACACTTCATCGACACCGGCCAACGGCCGCAGAATTTTATCAGAGACGTGGGTCTGGCGGACAGATTTGAGGAGTACCCAAAGCTGCGCGAGCTGATCAAGCTGAAGGACGATCTGATCGCGGAGACCGCGACCCCGCCAATGTATCTAAAAACAGACCTGCTGTCGTATAACCTGAAAGAGCTCAATTGTAAATTTGATGTCATTCTTATAGAGCCACCGTTAGAAGAGTATCAAAGAACGTGCGGCGCAACCAATGTGCAACTTTGGAATTGGGACCAAGTTAGTCTTGGCTTGGTTACGCCACAGTCTAGATTAAATCACTTCCAATATTTATGTTAACGTTACCTCTTTAAGGGGAAAAAAAATTTAAGATGTACCCTTGAAGAGCTCGTATTCAATATTCTTTCGACATTGTCATGGCGACAAATAGATAATAACGATTAATAATAACTTTGATTTGCGGCACTAATTTTTGTTAAACGGATTATAGAGGCTAGAAATTTCTTATCTCAATGTCGAATTACTTGTAACTTTTACTTTTGCCACCGTTCACTTCCAAATAAATCCAACGGTAGTTATTGCAATTAATTCTCGTGTATCCGTGTAGATAATGGAGTTGGATATCGGCGAGGTGGCCGCCAATCGCAGCTTCGTGTTTTTATGGTGCGGTAGCAGCGACGGATTGGACATGGGACGATTTTGTCTGCGCAAATGGGGTTTCCGTCGTTGCGAGGATATCTGTTGGATCCGCACGAATATAAATAATCCGGGCCACAGCAAGAACCTGGACAGTAAAGCGGTGCTGCAGAGAACGAAGGAGCACTGTCTAATGGGTATCAAGGGAACGGTGCGACGCTCCACTGACGGGGATTTTATTCATGCCAACGTCGACATCGATCTCATCATATCGGAGGAGCCCGACTACGGGTCCATCGAGAAACCCGTGGAGATTTTTCACATCATCGAGCACTTCTGCCTCGGCAGAAGAAGGTGCGAAAATACACACATACAAAGCCGTCCTTCAGCTTTTTTTTAAATACGCAAATTACATTGTGTAATTTTGCAGATATTAACAAATAGAATTACGCGTGTTGAACCTTCTTTATTGATATTTTTATTAAGAATACATATGATAGATAAGAATAAATATAACTTACGTTATTGTACACTAAAAAGTAATTTGCTATAAGCAAATACGTGGAGTAGTTTTCTTTAGAAGGATTTAAATACTTAATGTTGTTATTGTAACAAATTAAATATAGCCAGTTATGTCGAAACAATGGATTGATTATTGATTTAATTACTGGTGAACAAAAACATTACCAACAACATTTAAATACTTAAAGTTAGGAGACAACTTTTTGCATCCTTTTTCTAGGCTTTTTTTTTCTTGGAAAATATCACATTTAATTATTCCGCTTTCTCATTCAGGTTGCATCTCTTTGGACGTGATAGCACCATTAGACCTGGCTGGCTCACCGTCGGTCCGGAGCTAACGAACACTAATTTCAATGCGGACCTCTACCAGAGTTACTTCGCCAATGGTCAGATCACTACCGGCTGTACCGAAAGGATAGAAGCGCTCAGACCGAAGTCGCCGCCACCAAAGGGAAAAGTGTCCGGCCGAGGAAGAGGAGGCTTCAATCGTGGCAGAGGCAGAGGGAGATAAATAAATCAGACTTCTGCATTGTATGTCTTTCGAATTATTACAATAGATACGAGAAATCTGAAAATATAAACACATAAACAATTACGGAGGCATGCAACGTGTTCGTTCCCTTCTTGCTCCGCGGAATATTTCAGTCTCTAATAACATTCTCCCATAAATTCGAGAGCAATCTACTTACCACGATAAACTCGATGAAATAATTATATTGAGCTTGCTTATTGACAATATCAATTGTAGTTGATTTTTCTTTAAACAGAATAAAATTTTTATAACGTATTTAAAGTCCATACACGCAACTTTCTGTGTTTATATTTTAAACACTTGACTCGTCAGAAAAATTGTAAATTTTAATTTTGCATTAAAAAAATAATCTAAAATTGCACAACTGAAATAAAATCAAGATGTTTCTATCATGATTCGTACACACAGGTCCCTGATGTTATACGAGGAGGGGGGGGGGGTAAAAATAATGATAAAAAAAGCGTGTTGTTTTAATATCAAACTTATTGTTATTGCAAGGTACATTGTAAAAAACGCAATTTGTCATTTGAACGCATTATTACATATTATAACTTAACTATCTGCGGATAGTATATAGTATTGCCTCTATCTTTAAATCATTAACGATAAGTCGGACTGCCAGAGTCCGCAGCTTAAAGGGGGAGGGGTTTTGTTAAAATAAGACGCTAAAAAGATCGTGTAAAGTTGAAATTTGACGAATTGCCAACTAGACCGTATCTAACTGCGTTATAAATCGCACTAGGAACAAACGAATATACATATATATTTGTATATAAAAATAAAACATATATTTCGTTGTTGCGGAAGCGAAAAATTGTGATCGGGTCTTTCAAGTAGGATAAATTAATGAATTAAATAATAACGAACGATTCGTTCTCGAGAGAATAAAGGAAGGCGCGCGCTCCTCGTCAGTCGTTCAGAATATCACCGAGTTACGCGTTACAAAAGTAGAAAAGTTTTAGACAAAGAAACGAATACTATTATTCGTAATTATTATGGCATGCTTTCGAGGGCTGTCCTCTCGCGTTTCCTGTTTTGTCTGTTTAAAATTCTCCTGTCGTAGTTCGGATAAAATTAATGCTTTCCGCATAAAGCTTAATATTGGATACGATTTATCCCAAAAAAATACGAATCATGCTATGGCCACAGATGACGGAAATTTCCAGACGTCACTGTCGCGTACATTCGACGACAAAATTAATGCGATTGACAGATAGATCGATGTGCGATAAATTTAGAAGCTTCTAATCTCTTTATTCGTTTAACGTAAAACCTGTCCTTTGTTAACATGACTCCTTAAACGTACACTCTCAATGATAGCCGTTCAAAAATCAACGCCGCGCTCGTCCAGAAAGGCAGAGAAAGGTAATTAATTTTCTATTTAAATCTGAGATCAAGTCACGTATTTTGTACTCTATAGGCTGAGTCGAGTAATTAATTTATAATATATACCATAAATATATAGAGCTCTTAAAATTAAGATCGCCGTCAGCAAAGAAGAAAGAAATACGCAAACTTACAAGGTAGTTTTATTGGTCCCAGTAAAGCTTCCGGTAAGTGAAAAGTGAAATCTATCTGAGGAGGCAAAGTTCCGCAAAATCCATTCAAATGCATTTTTCGCGCGGACGCATGTATAGCGATGAATATGCGTATACTTTATTTTGTAATTTTTTTTTCTTGTAAAGAGCGGACTCTATTGATGACGTTACAAAGATCGTATCTGCGTGCCGGGGTCACGATGTACTCGTATATGTTAGCGATGAAACTTAAGCTCCTATTGCGGAATACATGCGAGATATCGATTTACTCTATTACAACAGAAAAGATATCGGGATTTTTTTCTTTTTCTTTCCATTTTTCTATTTTTTTTGTTTCGGTTTAATTAGATACTAAACGCGCAGAAGTAAATCAAACGACGTTTATTGCTATACTTATCGATCTAATGTAAAAATCGTCTACTCGTAATTTCAGCTATAATGGATCTTACGTACCTATTCTCTCGTAACGCGTTCTTAAACGCAACGCTATACATATCTCTAACTTTCTCGTCGTTTCCTGCTAAACGATGGCATAATATAAAAGATCGGAATAGAGTATTAAAAACCCTGGTACAACATGATCATAAATAAAATACATAAACGATCCAATCAATAATAATAATATTAATAATAGATAACAAAGTCTATTTTTTTTTTCTTAGAAACGATTGTATTTCGATGCTGAACACCAATTGCATACGTCAACAATCAGTCACCATGTTTCCTTCCCTCATTTTCTCATCATTTTAACGAATTAAATTAAGAATAGATGACCACACTATACACAATTAATTGTAGCGTGCACGTTTATCGAACAATTCCATATTAATAACTGATATCCTGCTTCACGTCGGCATGATAAAAAAAAAAGGAGAACAAAGGTATTGTACAAATTAAACCGACGAATCTCGTCGGGAACGAAAAACAAGATACATGCGAACTTAAAGTAATAATAATATCAGCGCGCGAATACACAATGTTGCGGCAAATCGGATATCAACGTTCTCGAAATGAATCGTCCATCACGTCGAAGAGCCACCAGAAAAGAAACGCTTGCGTATACGTATATAATATAGAATAAAACACGTCGGGGAAAGATAATAAATAGTCATTCGCCCAAGATACGAATATCGTTACTGCTCTCTCTTCGGAGAATGAATAAATAAATAAGGGGGGGGGGGGAAGAGAAACTCGATTTAACATCTCATTTATGCGCGTTACACGCGACAGCGCGTATTTTAGAGCTTCGTACTCGAGTATTTGGGAAGTACTTCACATACCCGGGCTCTCACTCGACTTGCACGCGAAATCGATCCATTTTCAACACAACGAAACACGTTCGACGCGCGAGACCGAAACGAAAATGTCTGCCGAATATTAATTCTTTATAAAAATTTCATTAGCTAGCACTGAGCCGGACAGCTTTTGCACAGAAGAAACCAAGCGCCTCTCCGTGTAGCAAAAATCCGAAACGCGCTCTTAAAGAGCCCCTTGCTTCAAAATTCTTTCCGCAATCTTTATCTTATTACTTTGTCTAAATTTTTTTCACGATTAAAAAAACTTTTCAAGAAGATTGCTATATAATTTTCGTAAAAGCGTCACTATCTGCTCGGCGCAGCCAAGACGGGAATTAGTCTACTTAACAAGCAGCGAGCTGGGCCTTGAGGGTCGACTTCGGTCCGAACAACACCCTGTCGCGACTTGGACGATACATTAATTCATAAATACATTTGCGTTTATACAAAATCATTTATTCGCTATCTAATAGATCGTCGCGATTCATATATAAATACATATATCCGAGACAGAGGGATTCTCTCGGCGACAATCGGGATTAAAAGAAAAACTGGCGCTTTATTTCTTTCATATAAAAGCCGTGTGCTGATCACGCGCGCGATGCGACACACGACAGTAACGTTAAATTAATTAACTCTAAATGATAACGTAATAACTCTTTTCTTTCGTGAAGCATCAGCGTGTGTGTACCAAGAAGAGTTTATTTTTTTTGTGGGGCGTGGGATGGCGGGCAGGGGGTGTGTATGCATGCGTGGTGTGGCAGGCACGGGATGGCGATGGTGGTCGTTTCATCTATTCGCACACACAATCGATTCGGTAATCAAGCGGTGCGGAGGTTTTCAGCGGTCAGAGGTTGATCGTCACAGGGTTTAGCCACGATCGGCCCCGCCATCATCATCAGTCAAGTCTCAACAGTCACAAATATGTCGATTCCCCTGCAAGCAGACCTATCGTCAGTCGTGGAGAAAGGCGCGATGTCGCGACGAGATATCGCAAGTTTCTGGGGCAAACCAACAGCTACAGGTGGGACACTTGGGCAGGGAGGTGGGACTGTGCGAAAAAAAATGCCGTTTATGAAGAAGCGAGGATAAGCGAAAAAACAAGAGAGAGAAAGAGAGAGAGAGAGAGAGAGAAAACAAATAGATCTTTTTACACGTACATTTATGTTCAGGGAGATGTAAAAAGAATATGAAGCTCACATTATTCTTCCGTTCCTCAGATCTCAACGCATTTTTCCAAACTCCCCCTTCCTCACGTTTACTTTCGCTTAAGGGATATTTAAATTGCAATGCGGTCCTGTCTAGACGAGAATACTCGTTTTGATTTCGACACGTAAAAATAGCCGAGGGTCAGAACTACCCCGTGGATAGCGAAGAGAGCAAAATGCGTCGAGTTCGAGGGAGATGACGCAAAAGAAAGTAAATTTCATTGCGCTGCGTTTTGATTTGCACGAGATATCGGCTCTCCGATGAAATTTCTTTGCTCTTGAACTTACCCTGGCGAACGCAACGAATCTGATTGCGAGGAGAAAATGTAACAAGAGAGATCACGCATACGTCGCTCACTCTTAGATTCGCAAGTTCGAGAGACACGCTCTAGAAGTCGATTATATAATTATTTTATTTCGCAATAATGATAAGAGATTGAATCATATGCCTTTATTACATTCATTGCAGAGTTTGATCCGACAGCTAATGGACATCAGCGTCAATGCTTGCGGTCGCAATGGGGTTGTTAAGGCAGGAATATTAATACAAGTTATATCGAACATGTTTTTTCTTTCTCGGACAAAGGACAGGCTTATACAGACGCACAGACAGACATATCCGTAAACATGATAAAATATAAACTCTAGAGTTTTGTGCGCGCTTTAATCTCTTTATAAATTCTGGAAATGATCAACGGTATAAATTTGCAGTTTTCGTTTACAAGTACTCTCTCGTAATGTATTGTACAATATCTACTTGTCGGAGAAAGTAAAGTCGTAGGAGAGATGCGGCTCGTTCGAAAGAACACGAACAGGGATATTCTTACACAAACTGCATCGTGTAACATTTATTTGTCAGTAACTAACGTATATATATATATATATATATGTATATATTCACAATTTTTATGACAAAATTTTACTCTCGTCGACACCGACTGGTGCGATATAAAAAATCGGCGAAGTAAACGTACTTTATTATCGGATCGCTCCGCGCGCTCTAAATCGATCTCTAATCCATATTTTGGTTCTAAATGATAAGTGACGGGTAATTCACGCGTAATCGTTAATTAATGTTCGTATATAATATAATATGAGATCCTATATATTTATACGCATCGAGAGGTACGGCTTACATACCTGCATCCAATTTAACAATAAGGAGAAAGTACAAAAATACGTTTATCGCGTAGTTGTGAAACGACCGAGTGTCAAGTAGACGCGTTCGTGTAACAAAATGTACGAGAAAGAGTTTCGTCCGTCGTGTTTGTCAATCTTTGTACGAGGCAATCCAGAAAAATTGGACATTAGAAAAGAGAACTTTGTACTCGCGAAACAGAGCGCAACTCTCAAATGTGGATGAAGAAAAGACTGCGTCTCAACAAAAATTAATGGCAAATAATATTAAATGAATACTCGAAAATTCTTAATGCAACATTAACGTATTTTATTTTGTAAATTATGTGCCACCGCATATAGATTAGTTTGAACCAAATATTTAAGTCGATAGCAAGATCTGTTAGTTAACAAGATATGAAATTTTTGTATTACGCAATTCTTCGTAGAATGCGGTTATTCACGTTGCAAACGGCAATGAGAAATCTCTGATTAGGGGAGAAAAAATGTCATCTTTTTTTTTCTGAACTGCCTTTTAAGGTAGATCATGCATCGATAATGATAACTTTATGACAATCACCACAAATTCCACGCGCAACAGTAGAAACGACAGAAAACGATCGTTGATACGCGGCCGCGTATAAAATTCATATGCCATTTTGGATAAAATCGTTCGCCTTAAAATTGTTCGTCAGTGCTAAAAATAAGCTTCTCGCGCCGCTTTTATCGCGATAGTCGCAGCTGACACGTGTATACTGATCAGCGATAGGGAAAACCCGGTTCGAGAATTTTCCCGCGAGTACCGTGTCCGCTCTTTAGACTCACTTAAACGCAACAATCACTGGTACGCAGGCATACAGCAAAGTAATCGGTACGTCCATTTCTCTTTGTTCTTCCTCACACGCACTTTTGTACAACGAATTTGTTTGTCATGTCGAAAGAACGGCTTCGTTGATTCTCTCCTCGTCGGCTTCGCTATCGACGGCACAAACGGGATGTCCCAATTCTCATTCACTCACTCCTCGTGTTTCGCACGAAGGTGAATCCTCTCCGAATCCAAATGTGTCTCGTTTTTCGATTAATAATTGATACATCAACTGATCCCCTAGAAACTATACATCTAGGTACTTCCATTCGCCGATACCGAAAGAACATGTCGAGGACAAGAGCGAGTGCTTTCGAGAAAGCAAAAAGTCTTTGCGAAATTCTTTCGTCTGAACTATATCAATGAGTATCAGTTTAATGAAATGAACGAGGGAGAAACCCCGACAGTTTCCGGAATTATTTAAAGAAAAATTTTTAGTGTACTCACTGTCTGAAACTTTAATCCCTTTCAAAGTACTCGCCCACGTCACTTAATGCAACAATTCCAGTGTCTCTCCTACTTCAGGAAATACTGTCTACGTTCTTCTTCCGAATGCTATTAAGAGCTGCCAGCGTTGAACCTTTTTGGCTAAAAATAAAATGGTAACCCGCTCTACTCACCCAACCTCGTCCCTTGTGACCTTTTTAAATGAAGCGGCAACTCAAAGGGAGGCGTTTTGCTGATATTGACGAGGTTCAACTCGGATCGCTGACAGCATTTCGGAAGAAGAAATTAGACAGTATTTCCTAAAATGGGAAAGGCGCTGGGATTGTTGCATTAGTCCTATGGGGAGTATTTCGAAGGAGATTAAAGTTTCAGGCCCGTGTGCAAGTACACTTAAAATATTTAAAACAAAAATAACTTCGGAAACACTTGGGAGTGAATCTCCTCGTGGATTCACTTTAAGTGGGATTATAGGCGTTTATGAAGAAATGAAAGAAAACATTAGTACTCGCGACAATAATATTAGGTGGTAAACTTAGTTTCCGCGGCTCACATTTAGATTACGCTAGTTGTAAGTGTAATTTGACATCTGAAACTGGCTGCATTTTAAAGGTTAGACATTTGTAAATAAAATTCAGTGCGAAAAGATTCATTTAAGCGAACAGTGCCGTTTTTTTTTATTTTGATTAAACATGGAACATGATAAGTGGTTTTTTCGACATGTGCTGCTTCATTACTTTGATTTGAAAAAAAAAAAAATACAGCTACAGCTCATAAATTACTTGTCGAAGCTTATGTCAAGTGTGCTCCATCGGAAAGAACATGCCAAGAATGGTTTCAGCGATTTAAAAGTGGTGATTTTAATGTGAATGATAAATAACGCTCAGCCGAAAAAGTTTGAAGGCACCGAACAGCAAGCATTATTGGACGAAAACTCAGCTGAAACGCTCCAAGAATTGTCTGCTGCGTTAAATGTTACTCCGATGGCCGTTTCCAAACGTCTACATGCAATGGGAAAGATTCAAACGGAAAGGAAGTTATTCTTTTGCACGACAAGGCTCGACCACACGTTGCAAAAGCCGTCAAGGAAACACTGATGCAGCTCGAGTGGGAAGTTTTCCCGCACCGAGCGTATTCACCAGACTTGGCTCCTTCAGATTATCACTTGTTCCGATCGATGCAGCACGGCTTGGTGGATACGCACTTCAAAAATTACGAGGATGTACGAAAATGGATCGATGAATGCATTGCATCAAAAGACCAATCGCTCTATCATTGCGGAATCCACTCATTGCCAGAAAGATGGGAAAAAATGTATAGCTAGCGAGGGCAAATACTTTGATTGATGTGCTTTTAATATCGAAATAAATGAGCTTGTTAAACAAACAACACCGCGGAAACTAAGTTTACCACCTAATATTTTGCGTTTCAATTTTCCCTCCGAAGAGACAGGTCACGCGAAAATTCTGCCCCGGACATTTCTTCGTATCTTCAAATTCAAGGTACGCGTGTATTACGTTTCTGACGGACCACCTTGTTACAATCGTAACTCGGCTAAATCGCAGCTTTTGATTTACAGTTTTGTTTTACTCTACGTGTAGGAACATTGGTATCATCGTTTTACGGAAGTGGCTGCTTCAAGGAAAAGCCCTAAAATCGTCAAAGTTAATTAGCAAAGAGCCAGGTCAGTGGAAGCTTGCTGATATTCGTCAGACATTCGTACGTGTGGCTACGCGGTTATTAACCCCTTGAAAAGCTATTATAAATCTGTATAAATCTATTAATTTCGTTGATTTATATATTGATCGATTGACACTAACACAAAATGAACATTGCTCGGAGGTAAAAGGATGAATACAGAATTTTTGAGATACATCACTTCCAAGCTGCGCAACAACACTGGCCGTCCCAGTTTTGAGGTATCGTCATTTGACGTAACAAAAATTCTGCAAACACTCGATCAATCGTCACAAATTGAACGGAATATCAAGAACGAAAATTAGGTCCCGTTATCTCCACTGTACATCACATTTTTATCCCTTCAATCCACATGTGTGCAAAAGAGGAGCACGAAATGTCTCTTACGCGACAAAACTTCCACTAAATTACCGCTTAAACAACATCTTCCCTGACGATGGTCGTAACGAGGTCCGTCTGTACGTTTTATTAATCGAAAAAGTCAACCTTTGCCGAGCGTTTGCCGATTGCGTTCGCCTGCGAACGGCGTGTCTTTCAGAGATTACGCAACGACTCGCGGCTTCCAAATGTGTATCACGAAGCTGGACAGATGTGTGTGGGTGTGTACATATATATATTATATATAAATGAGAGATGCCAGATATATACTTCACACACATACGCGTACACGCACACGCACACACTCACTCACTCACTCACTCACTGACACACACATACGTACAATTCTCAGAAGAAGTTTAGTAAAGTCAGCATTCATAAAGAGGTGCAGTGACATTTTTTTCTGAGACATGGCAGGTGGTTTCGCAGTGTGTGTTTCATAGTGTTGGAACGTAGTCCTAACTACACGCGCGTTACTATTAGTGCTCTATCGATGCAACGCAAGACAATGCAACGGACCAAGGACAACGCACCGGGAAGAAATTCAGTATGTCAAGTCGGCGTAAGCTCTGCGTATAAACTTGTTATACACGCGAGGACATCCGCGGAGGATCCACGGGAGGAAATCCTTGCACATATCTACATACTTGTTCCTCGCACTTCGTATGCTGAAATAGCGCTGAATATCAAGTGGAAATAATATTTGAAGGAAAACAAATATATTTTTCTTTCTTTTTGTACACTTTTGCGCACGATGGATCCGTGCTGTAAATTTACGTCGAAAAGATATCGCACACGAGATGAAGAAGTTCAGGATCGATCATCTTAAGTTATCAAGCAAAATAATGTGCCTTTCTGTAAAATTATTTCGCGAAAGAGGCGCACGGGAGATCTCAAAACGATTTCTCCCAGCCACAAATTTCTTAGCAAATATTTTCACTGTATAGTTTAGAATAAATTAAAAAAATATCGTAATTATTACTATCAAAATAAAAAAGAAATCGCGACGAATTAATTCTCGAGAGAAGAATGCACGATATAAAACCATATTTGAGTTTAAAGGAACATCATTTTACCTTCCCTTAAAAATTACAGTCGCGCGAGAAATGCAATGAAAAACATCTGATACAAATGTGTGCTGAATAAAGATCGAATTCGCTGGAGCAATTTCGAGTAGAGCGCGACGAGTCTGGATGTTAAATCAAAATCAAAGAGGATTCTCGATCTCTTGAAACGCGCGTTACCAGTCAATATTGAGCTCTATCAGCACAGCAAATCCCCTGCGAATCTTGCCCGATCGTTGCAAGCGTACGAAAACGAATCACGAGAGACTCGCAAGGAGATACACGGTGAGAGTCGGTTCTTTCAGCGAAGAAATCACGACGGCGGTTGCGTTCCACACAATATTCTCTCTAGACGTTATTATTATTGACTTACGATATTTTTATTCTTATGAAAATATTCGTTTTTTTACAGCATTATTTTCTCATTTTCTTTTCTTCCATCTCAGTCCATATATGTATAGTTCATATAAACATGCACTTCCGCTACGCCATACATGTATATATAGCCCGTTCATTTGTTTTCGACCGCATTTTCTCTATCTAACGGACACAATGTTTCTACATGTGTTGTCGTTTTGAAATTTGACTCTATACTTGTCCTTTACGTTCTTTGTCTCTTCAACTTAAGGAAAACCACTTATTAATCACAGGTTTCGCAAGCGGAAAAAGTGAGGGTTAAATTATTAAGTATGTATATTGTTAATACGTTGAGCCTGGAAGTTCTCTCTATTCCCATACTTTGCCTCGTTCGGCACAAGGTGGAACAGCCACATGAAGTGTTCCTCGAATATTCGAATGCTTAGGGAAGTCCATAGTAATCTTTTCTTATATCGCACTTTCCGATGAAAGTAGCATTTACAAACACGTGTCCGTCACGAATTTAGTATTCAAGAATTTACAAGCTCACTTGTGACAAATGTAAGAGCCCGCGTGTTCAGCGTTAGAAGCTCTATTTAGACAAGTTTCGCCAATTCCCTAAGCTTAAGCGTACATAGACAATTTTCGGCACACTTCGTCGCGTCTGCTGCGTCAGTAGGAATTTCTAAGCGGATCAGAGAATGAAATAATAAGAAAAGTAATTAAATATTTATCCATAGAGCTAATTGTATCGAAATAGTCGAAGCTAATTAATTACAATTAATCGACAATTCACTAAAAATCTGCGTACAAAGTACGCTGACAAGTATAAAAAATACTTTGCTATTCTTTCACGAGACATTTCGTAATTTTATTTCCTAATAAATTCGGAATAAACGGTATTGCTCGATTATGACAAAAATTGTCTATGTGTCTAATCGCCGTGTGAAAAAACGTGCCATGCAGAATGAAGTGAGCTCAAGTTGTTCACAAATGGTGTCGCTTACAGAAAACAAAAGAAGAAAGAGCCCAAGTAAAATGTGCTTAATACAAACAGTACATTGTTAGTTAACTCTGTGAATACGTTAATTTTGATTAGGTTCTTACGGATAATAAATACTTTCATTCCAATCACTCGGACTTCCTCTCGCGCTTTCTTTCTCGCTCATTTTCTCTCCCATTCTCGCGCTCTCTCTCATATCCCGCATCCACTCTCTCCCATAACAGTAGTCACTCGCAAACCTAATCTCTACGCTTCTCTGTCGCGTGTGTACGTCGTGTGAAACCATCAACGTCGAATCGTAACGGCAAGAAAGCAATTAGTCTCGATATACATCTCTCTTCCTTCTCCTTTATGTAGAAAAAAATCACATTGGCTTGTTCTCTCTGACCCTAAAGAAGATTCTAACTCAAGTACAAAAGCTTAAACGTAATGTGGTCGCGTAGTTCTTTTCGACGCGGTAACGTGTTTCGTGACGCGCAGCACAACGTTCGCGTCCGTATGCGAATGCATGTGTTTGTGTGAATGTATGTATGAATGTATGTATATATGTGTGTGTATGTGCCAGAAAATTTATTAAATATTAATGAAGTCAAAGGATGATTAGGGGTGATTGGCGATGAGCTCACAAAAGATCTATCATCCCTCCATCGGACAGAAGACGGTACCGGCCGACGCGCTGGTCCAAGTCCACTAAGGGTGAACAGACACAGAGACACAATCGGTCAGTCACAATGGTCACAATGGCTTATTTTAACGGTTTTACATGTAAAGAACGACGGTGGAGGGCAAACAGTGCTTCTTCCGCTCGGGTCGGAAAGCGAGACACGTTGATATCGTATTGTTTAGAAACTCGAGCTTTGTCTCTCAAGCACGCGCGAGAGTATGCCGAAAACTGAACGGTGCGATGTTTCTATGAGTTACGTGCGAATCGGCGAAAAAAAAAATTACGTCTGTCAAATTGACTCGTCACTCCTACCCTCACCTTCACTTTGAGAAACATTATCTTGTCGTGCGAGAATCGGGTGCAACATGATACTGATAATACATGACACAATTGATGATAACGACCTACAACAATATATGTACATTACGACGGCATGCAGTAAATTAATGCAGAACAATAATGATGCATTAAACCGAGAACAGTGCAGTGTTGAATCACAAAACATTTCCTGTTTCATAGAATAATATCGTTCGTGGTCGTGTTCTAATAACTAATGCAATATGTAAACACTGTAAGAAATAAGTGAGCACGTAAAAAGCACTTGAAAAAAGACTACCTCCTTTTTTTTCCAAAACGTACCGATAACGAAAAGGATCACTTGGGGACCAATACAGCACGGTGCGATCTCTTATCAAATTAAATCTCTCGGTCGAAATGTCAACGAACGGATGTTAAGTATAGCAATCTTCAGAAA
>NW_011967034.1:14064-32478 GCF_000949405.1 Vollenhovia emeryi | reverse complement strand
AATACTGTATACGCAGGCAAGATTTAAAAACCGAGCTCGCTTCGGCAGTCTTCTTTCAGAGTTGCGGTCGATGTAGTATTTCTACATATAAAAAGCTGATCTAATGACATTCAGTGCAACAGATAGAACGCAAGCCTTCACGAAATTAATCTAATATGTCGGGCTTCGAATTGTATATTGTAAATACACTTCGGTCTTCTCAACGAGCATCAGGGATTGAGGGTATTAAAAGCATTGAGAATATCATTGCAATTACGAATGTCGCAAGCGCTACACGATCCTTCCGGGGGAAAGAGAAAGAGAAAAGAGAATGGTTGAGAAATGTAAAGAAAAAACATTGGAGGTAGGATTGAAAAAGTAATATGTATGTTTCTCTACAGAAATAGGCGCTGCAAATAGAAAATGTTACAAAACGTATAGTACCACGTATTCATATATAATGTATATATGCATATATGCATAATATATATATGCATAATACATTATAATGTATATATGTATATGTGTATATAATCTTAGTCTTAAAAGTATCGAATTACAGAAGTACATTCGTAAACATAACAGTACATTCGTAAACATAGTAGTACTTTGAAAAATCGTTAACATCTCAATTATGTTAAGTAATAATTGTAAAGGCATTCTCGCGAATCGCGGCTGATGGGAGAATAGCGATATATAGGCGTATGTGTGTGTGTGTGTTTTTGTGTGTTTGTGTGCATGTATTTATATACTAGCAGTAGCGTTCACTAATATAATAACACATTAATTGTACTAATAATAATGATATAACAACGATACGGCTAATAATGATAATATAAGTATACGAGTAGTATCACAAAATAATTATTATACAATTAAAACAGATGTATCTTGCTTATACAGATCTTACACATGTCTCAAACATTGTAACAATATCTTCAAGTAGTCGCAACCGTATAAATTATTTACATGCAACGAGAATGAGTGCGAGAAGAGCGGGGTTTCAAAGTAAAATATTTAAAAAAACAAAAGAAGAACGAAGAAAGAGGGGAAAGAGAAAACGTAACGGGGCTTCGGTGTTCGTTTATTCGTTCGAAGGAACAAGAATAAATTGCTTCTTCGTCAACGTCATAATACATTCGACATCCGTGCTTTCCAGAAAGTCCGAGTGCAAATCTCAATGCCTACGACTTCGTAGTCACGCGAGAAATGAAAGAGGGGCTCGTCAAAACTGTTCCCGCGTCTACAGAGACCCAGCTGAACAACGTTTATGGTTTCGTCGATTAATTCGACGTCAATCTTTCCTCGGCTAAGAGCGAGAACGTCGTCTGCCGTGCGATTTCTCAATTTCCAAATATTAAATATATTTGTAATTGGTCCCCAACTTACGAATCTGTCGCGTTAAAATCTACTTAAAAGTAAAAAACAAATTAATAAAGTTTTACACACGCTTCGTTTGCGCCGTTAGAGTTCGATTACCGAAAATTGTTTTTCGGTATTGTTTTGTTGAAGCAAAATTGACGCCAAATTAACGTCAAAGAAACCATAGACGGAAAATGAACCGGCCAAGTCTTGGTACACTCGGTGTGCCGCACCGAATTAATCTGTCAAAATTAGTCCTTACGAGAATACATCGATATAATTAATCGGCTACATATTTACAAAATTGTGCGACGAACGCTTAATTCTACCTTCGGGGAGGTGCGGCAGGGGACGTGCACCTCCCCGAAGAATTTACTCGCGATTACACCTCGCGAATTCCTGGCCGTTTGACAAACTAATTCGACTACTTTTCACGAGCACGGGCAAGGGGGACACCCGTAACAATCTTTATTGTTATTTATCTTACGTTTATTTAAATTAATAATTTTACACGTAATATTATGTAATAAATATAATTCTGTTTACTACACATCCAGAGCCGCGGCGGAACGGAGCGCGTTCCATTTTTTACTAAGCGTTCGAAATAATCGTCTCGGTAAAATCGTGAAAGAAACGTGTCAAATCCTCATCTCACTCTTTTCTTTCCCACTTTTTCCCTTTACCCTTACTTGTAACAAGGTTCATTCCAAGTATCGTTCAAGCCCGACTCCGTGCGAAAAGTAAAACGCGCGGTTACCTTATCGCAAGTCTAGCTTTTTGTACAAAAAAAAGAAGAATAGTCTGACAACGTAATGCTTAGCGTATTATCGCGCCAACTGAATTACGGTTATCAATATTCATAATAATTTCGCCTAGCTAATATAACGAAAGAAGAATCGAAAGAAGATCTCGATAGTTATGTTACGTAATAACTACACGTTCGATCCCGAAGCCAGTTGTGTGTTTCATGTAACTGTGCGCGCGCGCGCGCGTGTGTGTGTATGTGTAAATTCAACCGTCTAATAATTTATGTTTCTTCATATTTTATTCGTATATTTATTCTACGCGACGTTAGTCACGTATGTTAGTCTAAGATCGCGAACTCTCTCTCTCTTTCTCTTTCTCTCTAATAAAAAAACAGCAATCGACACAATCGCGATTTTAAATCTACACTCGGAGATTTTCCTCTTTCTCCTCTTTTCTCTCGCGCCGCCCGCACGATCCCCTATTTTGTCCTTCCCCTATCTAGAGTCCTCGTTCGAGAGAGTCATTGTTACGAAATCGAGTAGAAAAATCATTATCTAGTAATCAGCAGCACCCGCTGCTTACTTTAATCCCACGTATATGAATCTCTACGTATTTGTACTTCCACGTCGTCGATAAACGGGGGGGAAAAAAAGGCTGTCTCGCGTACGCCCGAGCCCCAGGGTCGAAAGTGATCCGCCGGAAACTCCCGGTAAAATGTCAGTTTTAACACCGCTTCTTAAAACTGTATTCTACCGTTCGTTCCTCTCGCCGCGTCTCACATCCCGCTTATTGTCACCCCAAACAAATTGCTCCGGAATTGTTTCCAGACTATACCCGCCGCGCATTTCTACACGCGGAATTTTGTCTTAAAATTTACCCTGAAAATCACGTAATCGCGGGACATGGCGTTTTCAAGGACCGTGTGAGTTTCTTGAAAATTTACCATACATCTTACTAGTATGCAAAATGTAAGTGTAATTACTACACTGAGAAAGAAAAAACTGTTGAGTCAAGCGGGTCTTTCTTGATTTAAACTATATGCTACAGTCGCTGTCAAACAAATATTTGTTAATTCACGTAAACATTTGTTAATTAAAAAATATATATTTGAATAAATTATATATGTTTAATTGAAAAACATATATAGTTGAATTAAAAATGTTAACTAAACATATTTAGTGATATATCAACAATGTTTTTTTTCTCAGTGTAGCGAAATTTCCAAAAACTCACAAAGTTCTTGAAAACGCGACGTTGTCCCACGATTACACTTTCAGGATAAGTTTTAAGAGGAAATTCTCCCCGTGTATTGTATTAATCAAATGTAACTCTGCAATCTGTAAACCTTTCTACAGCAATCTCTCTCTTGGCGCGTGTATCTTCTTCGTATATATACATACTTACGTACAAACACATAAATACATATACATGCACATATGTGCGTATATACATTTATATATGGATGTGCGTGTATATATGCGTAAATATATTTGCGCGCGTGTATACGTATTATGTAGTTATAACCACAAGGTAAATGTGTGTGTGTATGTGTGCAACCCCTGGTCCACAATCTTGCTGTAAGCTGTGAGGCATTTATTCCCCTCACTCTCACCTGGGATTGGTTAATTTCTTACGGCTCAAGGCTTACAGCTTACTTAAGTTTCTAATATATTGAAAAATCCATATGTATTTCTCTAGTTTCTAGTGTCTAGATAATAAAAATTTTTGGTTTCCTGTCTTAGGTCCAAAGGTGTAGCCGTGAGGTTGTCCCCACCGCTGATGAAAAAGGAGTTTCGGTGTCTCGGCTTTACCGCCTATACTTTACATAAAAAATAAACAAAAAAATGTTTTCTTTTACCTTAAAGACATGTTAAATACATACCTACTTTTGAATTTTGTATGTATTTTGTTATATTTCTAAAAAAAACCAACAAAAATGACATTGATTTTGATCCGTTCAAGGTGGCCTAAACCCCTTAAAGCAAGATTGTGGACCAGGGGTCGACAACATTGTTTTTATAAAGTCAGAGTGCTTCGGCGCGAATGGGACGTGCGCGCGCGGGAACACGAGATTTAGAAAACGTGTAAAAATTTCGGACCAATCTGGCCGCGCGTATTTCGCGTTCCTCCCCTCCCTGCCTGTGTATACCGCGATTCACGCTTTACATAAAGCTAAACGTAAGTGTTGGAACCTTGCTTTAAGTAAGCTGTAAGCCTTAAGCCGTAAGGAATTAATCGGTCACAGGTGAGAGTGAGGGGAATAAATGCCTGTGATTGGTTAATTTCTTACGGCTTAAGGCTTGCAGCTTACCTAAGTCCCAGTCTACAATAGATGATTTAAGCCCTAAGCTTTAAGAAATTGGCCAATCACGGTCAAGTATGAGTAGAATACGCGACTGTGATTAGTCAATTTCTTAAGGCTTAGGGCTTAAATCTCTATTGTAGATTGGGACTAAAGCAAGATTGTGGACCAACACTTACCCGCGATTGTCCTCTACGCGATTCGACTCTAACGTGCTCGCGGGAGATCGTTCCAATTTTCCTTTTTCATGACCGCGAAAGAGAACCGTAGGTGAACTATCGAGCTCTATCGAGACAGAAAAACGACACTTATTGTTAGATTTAAATCCGCTAAATTACGCAGGCATTTCCGCCCTTATTTAAAAAGTACTAAACAAGTGTAAAAGAACGAAAGTAGTACAATCAGTGCAAGTGCCACGTTGCTTCGTGATTTTACGCATTTAAAAATAGAGAAGATATTGTTTTTATTTTTTTAAATAATTTCACATTGTCACATTACAAGTATTAATATTGCACGTTTTGCGCTGGTTTATCCGAAAGTTTTGTTAGAGGAAATCAATTGTGTGCAAATATGCACGCGATTTCGATAAAAATACACGAATTGTTAAGAAACAAAAGTATAAAACTTGCTTCGTTTAAACAGAGTAAATTTCACACTTTAAAGATACATTTTCTAATTGCAGAATGTTATCGAAATTTAATTTGCGCGCGACTCTACCAATTTCTCTTCATTTCTGGTATTTGAGATGATGCGTGAGTTGAAGTAATTTCCATGTTTGAAAGAAGAGAAACTGGACGGGAAAGATCCACCGCGATGGCGGGTTCCCAGTATACATTTCTTTTAAATTAAACTCTCTATCAATGTTTGAATTACAAATTACTGTTAATATCAATTCACTCTCGGTTTTCTTTACTCGCGATAATTGTCCTTAGCTATTTAAAAAATCTTTTAACCAAGTAAACGTCCATTCCATTTGCAATCGTTTCAGCAGCACGCACAACTTCGGGAAACATGGCCCGAATTGTAAAGGGAGCAAAATTATGCATCCCTCCTTGTAGGTAGGGAAACGTTAAAATTTCATCATGTTGAAACAATGGTTGAGCCGTTGTCGTAAACGTTCCGCGTGTTTATCTCCTTAAAATCACCGGCACTACTTCTCGGCTTCTGCATGGTAAACTAATCAATTTACTCAATTTATTCGAAACTCTTGGTGGACCTTCACGGTAGCAACTTTGCTATCAAGTATCATACGCGAAGAATCGACAGTTAACAGTATCGTAACCGATAAGACATGAATTGTCAATACGGAAAAAAGAAGGCTCATGGTCCCACGATGTAACAAAGAAAAAATTAAGAAGAGAGTAAGAGAGAAAGAGAGAATGGGGGGGAGAAGAGAGAGAAAAACAGAGTGAAAAACGGAACGATCGTGCAAAAAGAGAATAACGTAATGAACGGAGGTTGCAAAAATGTTGTACAACGGATCTCCTCGGATTCTAGTCGTCGCATTGCGCGTTCGCGAAGAGGAGAAAACTCGGAAGAAACAGCAGGATCTCGTGAAAGCGCGAGACGCGTCGCGACGCGAGACACCGCCGACCGTTCTTAAGTACCGGGAGCGTTTCGTCAAGCTACTACGTGTCGAGAGTGGCGGAGCGCGCGAACGGCGCGGAAGACCGTTTCGCGCTTGCACCGGGGACGCTCTGCCTGTTACTGTTCCGGTTCTTGTCGCCGCGCGACAGCAGACCCTTGGCGGTCTCCTTGAGACTGCATCGCGGACGGAGACTGCTAACGTGTGTACGGCTACTGCTGTGTGTAAGAGGGTGGTGGTGTTGGTGGTTCACCACCAGGGATGCAGAAGACTCACCGGATTCCCAACCGTCCTCGTCGCCGGTGGTGTCGCACTCGCTACTGTCCGCTTCGCTCGACTCGCTCGGCGTCTCCTGCCCGCCCATCCCCAGCTGCACACCGTCGCCACCTCTGTTCGCCGCCGCTGGCACAGCTGGCGATATGTTGCCGCCCACGCTATGCATAAATAGACTCACCTGCAATTAAAAGGCACCGGTGATCGAATGTTCGCACCTCGCGCTCGATAAGATCTTGCTATTCGAATTTAAGTGGACCGTAATATTCAATTAATTTCATTCAAAGTTTGCCTAACCAAGTATTTGAAACGCTGTACGGCTGCTCTCAGAATTCTGATCCCAGCTGCAAAACGCCAAGTATCTAATGCCGAGTGTTTTACAAGACACCCGACACGCGTACGTTTGCTAAACTTTTCACATTTTTAATTATACTTTGCGAACACGAAACAAACTAACTTTAAAATCCGGACTGTAGAGCTTGTGATTTTTATCCTTGTGTGCATTGTCCAACCCTGACTTGTCTATCCGTAAAACGAGAGTGGGCGGCATGGGACCAAGACTCGCCAATGATCCAGTTCTAGGTTTCATGTGCGACATAACCATCGGTAATTCCATGGCCGTGCCGTCGCAGCTAAATGCCCTCGCCGATCTTTCAACGTGTAACTCTCCATAATTGTCGCACTCGGAATTCGTTTTCTCACGGACGAAAAATGTGTTGAACCAAAAATGAAACATCTTCTCCTGGAAGGTACGGTAAAAACACGCGGTTCGTTAATCTATCGTGCCGCATAGATTGACACAAGTATCGCGAACGTACGCACCTTTCGTTTCATTTTCGGCCTGTAGTTGTAAAACTCCACCCGTATATCTCCCGTCAGAGCGACGGGAGGATTGCTTTGCAATGGGATGCAGATAGAAGATGTACCTTTCGGAACCTCGCAATCGTGCGAAAATATCCTTTTGTTTGATTCCGAGATTACAAAATGCAGATCTAAAAATATAAGAGAGAATCCAGTTTTACGTCGATTACAACACGATCAGAAATTATTACGATAACTTTGCTCTACAGAGAAAAATAAGTACACGACAGAAGAATTTACACAGCAAGATCCAGCTTTGACATTATTATTATGTATGTACAAATAGAAGTCGCAGATAAAGAAATTGCGAAGCCAAAAGAAAAGGTCTTTATTTCTTAAATAAAAATTCGCGAAATACGAACAGCGACTGTTAACGGTAATCCGATTTATACAAGTTACTTACAGCCTTGGCCTCCGTTGAAAATTGGGGTTGGGTCCAGTTGTATTTTACGCAGTAATAACGTCACTGGTTCATACCTGACACCCTCTTGAAGAAGGGTAGCATAATAATCTACGTATCTTCTCTGCGACGGTATCGTTACGCCTTTCCTAGAGCGCAATAAAGTCGAATACATGAGACAATTGTCGACGATCGAGAGCGACCGAGAGCGCCGAGTCCTCAAAAGTACTCACCTATCGTGGGTCCGTTTGGTTCCGTAATAATTAAGGGCTTCCGTGGCAGTGGGAAACTGTTTGCTGTGAAGTAGATAACAGCACACCATCACACCCGTTCGACCTTTGCCCGCCTTGCAATGAACCGCGGCTACGTTGTCCTTGTCCTGGGACAGCCACGACTGCACGTCCTCGCAGAAAGGCTTGATCTGTTCCAGCTTTGGTGGATTGTGATCATCGAACGCGTAGGTAGCCACTCTCTGCTTGAACTTCTTGCAATCGTACGACCTCTCGGAACACCTGAAACATCGTGACATCGTGTCAAAGCAAATTAACGCGAACGAGATACTTTAACGACGCGCCGGTCGGTCTCTCCAAAGTACTTACAAGTTATAAATCTTATAATGGTCTTTATGTTTAGATTCCAGCAGCTTAACAACGTCATCAATATGATTTCTATACACTCCTTCCAGCTTCTCAGCAGGGAAACCCATCGCTATTAAATTCGCTTTAATATCTGATGTCACAATTGCTCGCTAAGGAATTTATTCAGCGTCGGTTGACCCGCATTAGTGCAAACGTAAACACAGTAGTCTAATATCTAATTACTTGTAACTATTCTACATACATAGGTGCAAAACAATTGGGCAAGGATACATGTGAGATCAAGATTAAAACCGTCCTCTGTGAAACGTTTGCGGCGTTTACTAACAAGCCCCTTTATGGGATTAGTCATCTTCATGTTGCTGATAGTATTGGCCATGCTTGGCTGGCTTTGTCTTAACTCTCCTGTCTCGACTTGGATCGGATCACCTTCAGCCACCTCCTCGGGAATCTCTTCTTCTGCCTTTTGACTCTCAAAGGTCCTTTTAACCTGCAACGGGCAACGTTACAGATAAGAAAACGGTTCGACTCGTTGCGAGAACGCGGTCCGACGGACTGAGACGTTAACGCAGGCCTCACCTGAGGCTTGTGAGCTTGCGAGGCGTCACATGAGCCCAGTTCTGGTCTTCTTTGTTCCTCCAGACAAACATGGAGAGGGGTTACGGAGGCCGAGATATGCTCAGAGATTTTACTGTTCAACCTGCCGCTGGTGGGTCTCCTGCAGGAAAAGCATATACCCATCAATTCCCAGAACATGTGTTCCTCTAATTAGGCATTCTTCTCATCGGGCATGTCGCGTCTCTCCACCGTGAAGCTCCGGCGCTGGCTCTTGATCGGACCATCTTACGACGGCATGTCATCACCATCGCCGGCGCGGCGCGATATCACACGGCGAGAGCCCGCGGCGAGCGACCTCGGTCGGGGCAGCTGTCCAGATATTCCGTCGAGTCGCAGGGGCGGGCGGGCGCGGAATATAAGGAATGCACACCGCGCACTCGTTCACAGGCTCCGTAACTGAACCGAGCCACCACTAAAAACACCGGCCTCCGGGTCGTTGCATCGTCCACCGTTCTCCAGTTCGTTCAGACGGGCATTCCTGCTCGAAAAATGACAAAGATGACACAATCGTCGTCGTCGGCTCTCGGGGGCAGCGGAGGAGGAGAGAGAGAGACAGAGAGCTCGGAAGCTCCACACCTTTACCTCCGAAGGAGATGGAGAGAACTCGGCGAACGGAGGTAGGAAGGATCGCGGGGGTACCGAGCGGTCCGTCGCGTCCGCCGATGACCTACACTCGCGCGTGTTTACGCCGTACGCGGACACTGGACCCGCGGGAGGAACGGCAGGTTAGCATCGCGCCCGCGATCGAGCCGATCGATGCGATACGCGATCGCGATGCGATGCGTCGCGTTGCGTCGCGACGGGACACAATACGCGACGCGACGCGACGAGGGACACGGAGACGCGCGGCGCGAGACGTCGCGTCGCACCAGCCCGCGTACGCTTCGCCGTGCCGCTTACCCAGGCCGGACGGTGACGACGGGGGCCCCGCGAGGTGCCGCGGGAGAGACGGCGACGGGACGTGCGGACGAGGCAGGGTTTTAGGTTAAGCGCGTTCGCACTCGCTACGGTGGAGAGAGAGGCGGCGAGAGAAGCGGCGCTCTCGCTCCCACTTGCGCGCGCTCGGCGGCGGCGGCGGCGGCGGCGGCGGCGACGCGTTCGTTTCTCGCGATCGACGGCGGCGGCGATGGAGCGGGTTTCATAGCGCGGAGCCGTACGCGACCTCGTGCACTGTCCCGCGGACACGTCGCGCGTTACCTCTTCCGCGGATGAGACTGGCCGGGGGGGAGGGGGAGGGTGGATGGTCCGAGCGCGGCGAGACGGACTCGGCGAGTTGAAGCCGAGCGGCTGACATGCTCGCTCTCCTTCCCTCTCTCTCTCTCTTCCCCCTTCCCTCGCTCGCTCGCTCGCTCACTCTTTCTCTGCCCCGTGCGGATGGACGGACGACGACGACGGTCGCCGTCGGCCTCGCGTACGTTACCCGGGGCGGCGAGGGGCGGCTGGCTGCTGCTCCGCGGCGGAACGGCGGTGTATTACCGGCACCTCGCTTCGCGGCAGCGTCGCCGACGGCACGTAGTACGCTCGACACGCGTCGTTAACGTTAACGCCATGACAGCGTGTGCGTGTACGTGCGCGCGCGAGTATGCGTGTCTCTTTTCTCCGCTCTCCCGCCCCCCCCTTGATCCCCGCGGTCCCCCCCACCCCCTCCCGCCGCTCCGCGTTTCGTTCCGTTCCGTTCCGTTTCGTTCCGCGGACGCACGCACGCACGCACGTATGTACGCATGCACGCACCAAGCGCGGACGCCCCGCGTACGCACGCTCGGCCCGTTCTCGCGTTTCTCATTCAGCGCGCGCGCTCCGCTCGCGTCATCGCGAGCGAATCGCGGGGTCTCTCTCTCTCGGCGATCCGCCGGAGGAGCGCAGGAGGCGCGAGGAGAGGCCGTTTCCCGCGTCGCTCTCTTGAGCGGAAGAAAAGGGTCGTAACCGTTTGCGATTCCGTCGCGAGGCCCGGAGTTGCCGTCGGGAGTCAACGCACGGGGAATCGCCGTAGACGTGCCGTCTCGCGTCCCGCGCGCTGCGTCGCGGGGCGACGCGCGACAGTTCTTTGTGCGCGCCGACTTTACGTCTTGCGACGGGTGTCGTAAACGGCCGCGACAATCTCACGCTATACGGCGAAAAGTGAATTGCTTTGCCTCTTATCGTCCCTTCGTAAAGAGACAAGCCGCTCACTTTTGTCACTTTCGGCAGAGGAAAGTCCTCCATTACGAGATACCCGAAATAAAATGACGGCGACTGACGCTAGCTCTCGGCTAGGAATGCGAACTCGATGCCCGGGTGATTTGAGTACAGCTAGACATAATGTGTTAACGTATTGCCGTGGCCGAGTGCACAGCATAAAGAGAGAACGCGTCGAATGGCCGTGCTGTTACAACAAAGACTTAACATATACGTCGTTTTCAGTTTTCTGGCGGACACAAACGCGTTATATATATCTGTTACATCTGGCCGCTATGTTTGGATATCGGATATACAAACGCGTAATGTTTGGATAATGCAAATGTTTCATTTCCGACACGAAATGCCGGGCGAGCAACGGGCACAATAGGCGACAGATGCACGGCAAGATGCTTACATTTTTATAACCGACTGATCCTGTCCGTCTCGATTGCTCTACCACTGTACAATCACTGAGAAACTATGCGCCAGACGAAATAACCATTTAATTTTAAGTTTAGCTTGGGCCGACGAAAGCACTGTGTGCCGAAACGCGTCCGCGGATCTGTACTTCAACTGTAACATGTTGAAGTTTAAAATGTATATAATTGATTTGAATAGTGATGCAAAGAAATATTAGGGAGAGCGAAACACCGTTTATCTAATGGCAAGGACACGTTCGCTGAAGATGACTAAGTAGAGTCGAAACGTTAATATTTTTATTTTATTTTATGTCTAAATTTTAATTGTATCTTTAATACTGTTTATAAGTTGTTGGCGTCGTTATACGCTTTATCCTTGTTGGTGACATAAACCAATTTTAGCGCGTAATAATATTGGCCTTAAATTCTTAAAAATTCTTCTACATATCGATTTGTTAACTTTCCCGCTCGTCACCATTGGCCCCCCTTTATTTACTTGTCGCTGACACTTTTTGTTAGCAATACGAAAGCAACTTGCGCCCACGCTATCTGGGATTCTAAAGTGACAGTTGTAGGTCGCCAACGTCCAAATTCAATGGCAAATCTCTCCTCGCAACGATTACACGCTCGAACAACCAATCTGCCACCAAATCTCCCAAGGGCAATAGATTCGTGGCGGTGCCCCAACAGGTGATGCCTATTTTGCGGAAACCCTGCTGTCTCATATTAGGAGCCTGTGTCTCATAATAGGAGACTACCCTCTGTGCAAGGCGAATTTTGGCGACTGTTTGGCACGTGTGCCAAAAAAATCGCCTACCGCAAGATACAGAATTGACCCTCAGGCCCTTATTCGTGCTCGTCGCGACAGATTATCGCGAACCTCCGCCGCGTCCCCGTTTCTACGATTATTCGTTTTACCTCGACGACTTTTGTCGGAAGCCTAAGAGCGCCCGGTGGCGGATCGACGCGGTCGGATATACTCGAGATAATCGTGGAGGAACTGTTAACGCTCGAGGCGTCGCATCCCTTTTGTGCGGCGTCTCCTCAAATGAGAGACGCCCGATACACTTATCGCGCGTGCGGTCGCGCAATTATCCGAGACAATTGTTCTAAGTAATCCAAGCGACGGGGTCCTTTTCTCTTCAGAATTGTCCCCTTTTGGGATGCAACACCGTATCTCGCCTCTTCCCTGCCCTTTTCTATACCTGAGCCCAATAACGATTTCGTTCCAGCGTGGAGAATGAACCGTTCTGCCGGCGCTTCTTTCGGTGACGCTTTTTCTTTCCTCGCGTGCTTGCAGGTGTTTTCGGAACCGAGAGCCCGAGCGAGAGGCGAGCGGAAATCGGTTTTATTCTTTCTCTGATCTCGCGTCTCCGCCCGTACGGTACAACTCGATCGTGAACCGGCACCCTTTGGCCTCTTTCACGGCTCTTCTTTCATTTTTTTGTTCTTCTCTTTAAAAGGACGACACAAAAAGAAGATCCCGTTCGTTTGCATCCTCCCCTATCGCCGTCCTTTTTTTCCCTTCTGAAATTCGTAGCTCGCTTTCGTCGCTAACGCGGTAAGTGCCGAGAGCCCGAAACGAATTTCTCAGTTTTCCCCGAGTCCGGCGAAACTCGGGGATGAGAAAAAGATGTTCCTCCCGGATCGCGCTCTTCCTGAAAACGTGCTGACGAAAGGTGCTTTGTCCCTTGAATGCACACCTGCGATCCCACCCCAAAATCCCGGCTCTCCTCTTCCACATTTTCTGATGCAATCTAAGGCGCTCGATGAAGCGCCATCAAATATTTCTATTAGTTCGGTTCTTTCAATTGCGCGGATCTAACTCGGTTCTCGGAAAGTCTTGTCAGGAAATGGACGTTGGGGCGTTTTCTCTAAATCCATTTATTTCCTGGTAATACATGTGTCACATCTTTTTTTCAATTGTGCGCAGTCTGATTTAATTTTAAATAGTCTCCGATGATATTTTTGCAAAAGTGCGAATGTCTACCGAATTGCTATGCGCGTGGTTTATTTTCTTTCGGTACTTCTCGATACACAAGTCTTTTTACAATCTTGCTAAAGTAAAACCGTTTTGATTCCGAAATGACAAATTAGCTAACACTGGATATTGAATTAAACCTGAAATTTTCATATTCCACCAAATGTCTGTATATTGTATAGTGTGCTCTATTTACTCTATTATATTTCTTTACATATATTTACAAGTGTGGAATTGAATAGCACACATAAGCACTGCTAGATATTAACTGCGTAGAATTTAGATTTCGTAACAATTTCATTTTGAGATTGGAAGGCAAAGTATATTACACTGAAGCGTAATTATTGTACATTGTAAAACTATAGTAACTTAGTGGTTTCAATAAATATAATTTGTTTATATACATATACTTGTAAATGTCCGTAATTTTTCTCTTAATTTTCTGTAAAATCTATTAATAACGATATTAACCTATTTCGAATAACTAAATATTATAAATATTAAAAAAATATTACAAGCAATAATTTAATATGCAAAACAATGGTACCTTTTCACAGTTGCAGTTATATAAAGAAATGACAATGAGACTCAAAATTGAAATAATATGTTAATAATAGAATACACAGAAATGCACAATTGTATGTACATACTACCGTTTAAAAAGGCATAATATACATATATGTATAATATTAATACCTGTGAAATCATATTTTATATAAAAATCTCATGTGACATTGACGTAAAGTTCAAGAGTTTATCCCAAAATTCGCAAATTGATATAATTTTCGCACTGTGTTAACGCGATTAACAATCGAAAATTGTTTTTCACACAATTTAATACTCCGTTATACATTTACTCATATACACAAATTTTGGACATACCTGTCATTGGATTTAATTATTATTTATTTCATTTGTATCATATTATAGAAAAATTGTATCTCGAATTATTAATACTTATTAATTTTTTTCCTTTCGTGAAACAAAATTATAATTTATCTAATAGATTCACAACATATTATATTCTCTACAAAAGAAATCAAATAAAATAAAATAAAAAATTTTGAAATAAGATTAAATAACATCCAGGCCATTCATTGTCATTATAGACAATGAATTTAATGTAATACTCGGAGAAATATTCCAATTGATGTTATTATACAATTTTTCCTACGATGTCTTTTACTATGGAATTATAAACACTTCGCTCGATGATTCTACTCGCGCTACTTCAACATCATAATGTTTCCATAAAAATTCTTTAACGTTCACGACGAGGAAACCACTCGCAACAGTATCGACGATTGTAGTTTCGTAACGAAGCAGAATATCACTGTCATCGTTGTCGTAACAGCTATGTAACACACGAAGAACTGTGAAAAAAAAAACAGTCACGGACAGCAATTAACAAAGGATAAATTTCTTTCCTTAATCTAGATCCAGCTGCCTCGTGCTGAGCGTTCCCGTGTGCAGTTTTGAAGTTCTCATTTTTCTGAACGATTTCAGCAAGTCCTCCATCGTGATGGGCCGCACGGTATCGTGAAATTCTTCGTCATATTCATCTTCTGTGTTGTTCTCGCACTTGAGTCCGTCGCTGTGAATTAACAAGACATTATAGAAGCTGTGGTACGCGACTTTAATTTTTAAAACTCGAACAGTTCGCGACACTCGATTCACTTTCTGTACAACATTTAATACGTACTGCGAGCATAAATAGTCTCTAATACGATATATAGACGCGTTCCGACAAAGTTCTTGCAAATCAGACCCAGAAAAGCCTTCTGTATGTTTCGCCAACGTTGAGATCTCTACGTTGTCTGCAGTTGGCTCGTTTTTCAATATCAATTGCAATACTTTTACCCGCTGCTGCTCATTCTGGAACAGATATATGGGCATTATATTCCATAATTATGTATTATATAGATTTTAAGATTGCATATAAATATACATACTGGCAATCCAACGTGGAAGGTCGCTGGCATACGACGCAGAATTGCCTTATCTAAATCCTGTGGCCTATTAGTGGCTCCCATTATAATCACGGTGCAGTCAGGATCGGTTATCAAACCGTCCCACATTGACATAAACTGGGCCTTCATCATCGCCGTGGCCTCGTGATCCTGTGAATTGCGCGATCTCAAAAACGAATCTGCCAACGTTCAAGGTATATTAAAACAAGAAATTTTATTCACCACATAATAAATCTATCGCATTAAACTGTACGTATTAACGGTATCTACGATAATGACGAATTACATTATTAAATTGTATCAAAAGCATATAAAGCTGTAGCGAAAGTTGTTTTACAAAAGGCTGAAGAACGAGGACCTTTAATAAAATATTCTAAAATAAATCGAGATACAATGATTATTCTTGGCGACGTACCTATCTCGTCAACGAAAATAATGCAGGGCTGCAGTTTCACCGCTAACGAGAAAACGGCGGAGGCCAGCTTCTGGCTCTCCCCGTACCACTTGTCAGTCAAAATGCTCACGTCAAGATTTATGAAGCGTGTTTTCGCGTCCCGAGCGGTAGCCTTGGCGATCATGGTCTTGCCGCAACCTGGCGGACCGTACAGCAATACTCCCTGAAAGCGGCAAGCGCAGGACACATCTGAGATACTAATTTCTTGTCGAGGGACACGAATCTGATACCTTGGGCGCTTGAGTCAACTGTGAATCTTCGAACAACTCCTTTCTCTGTATTGGCAGGATGACTGTCTCCTTGAGCTCTTGAATAACGTTGTCCAGACCAGCGATACTGCTCCACGATACCTTAATGTCGCTTGGATCCACCAGATGATTGGCTATTATCATTTCGTAGTCTGTCAACTGGTCCATGTCAAAGGATCGCGCATACGTGTCGCTCTCTGCCAACTTGCGCAACTGCTCTCGAGCCTGTGAAACAACTTGTGCGTATAAGACACTAAGCAGTCAAAGGTTCAGGCATTATTTGCGAAATCAAGACAATAAGCAGCCCTGAAATTGTCCCGAGAAGGCACGTAAGATGATTTCGAACCTTCTTCTTGGCCCTTTGCTTGGTACTCCTGGTAGGATCAAGCTGACTGATGAGCCATCGCATGCTGAAGAAACCGATCGCCGCGACGCACGTCAACCTCGCCACCAGCATCAGCACCTCCTGCCGCGTGAGGCCAGCGCTCGCTGCCATGTTCATCGTACGCTGGGAACACTCTACGCTACGAGACTTACCGCGTTGTGCTGAAACATCGGACGCGGTTACACTCTGGGACAAGAGGGTACAAATGTACTCAGGAAATAAACGCGACAGTTGTGGACTGTTGAGTGAAAACAGAAAAGTCACGATAACGCGACCAATGTTCGGGACGAAAACGAGCCTGAAGTTCGAGACGTCTCAACGAAGAGAGGCTGACGTTTCGCTGGTAGCCGTTTGTCATAACGCGAAGAAGTCACGAAGAAACCGCGACAGCCCGATTCGTGCGAGAAACGGCGGTTCGCCCGCGGTCATTACCGAATCTGCCTGTGCTGGCCTGGAACGCGCGCCGAGGGCTCCTCCGGTCACCTCCAGTCCAGTGCGTGGCTCCTGGCGACCTAACCTGTCCCGGACTCGCGATTTCGCTGAGCGAGGAAAGTGGACGACAACTTGGAGGTTAGAGCGGAACGCGAGAAAGCGGGAGGCATGCGCGGTGCACTGCGCTAACGTCGCGCTCCAAGCCTCCCGTTGAGCAACGAGAGGATTGTAAAATTGGCCGCGTTCGGCAGATACAACTGCTGAGTGAGCGCTCAATATGATTGGTTAATACTTTTAGATCCAGCCAATCATATTAAGAAATCATGGGGCGCTCGCTCAACAGTTGTGTCTGCTAAAGGCCTTCACACATAAAATTCCGTAAGGGTGCATCCCGATGGAAGAAGAAATTGCGGAACGGAACAGTTACGGAAAAGAGATATGGTGGGGGTTAACCAATCAGAATAATTCCGGTTCAGTTCCGTTCCGGTTTTCGATGGATGGGCTCCCCATGGCACGGAGCTGTTGCGGAACGGAAAAGAAACGGAAAACTTTCTAACCTCAACAGTACAGGGGCCCGATTCTCGAAATCATTCGAAGAAGAAACGTATACGAACATTCTGCTCTGACAGAAAAGTTGAAAGTCGATTGGTTGAAGCCATGCGAACAGCCAATCAACTTGCAACTTTTCTGTAAGAGCAGAAATTTCGCATACGTTTCTCCTTCGAACAAATTCAAGAATCGAGCCCCAGAGAGCAGATCGAGAGTATTCGGAAAGTATCTGATTGCTTTACATAATTTTTGTGCTTGCTTGTGTTATAATTTTGTCATTTTTATCACTTCCACGAAAGAAGCAATGTCATTGGTACGTTATTATATAGAAAATACAATATATATATATATATATATATATATATATATATATATATATATATATTAGAATATTATCTCACATGTACTTTCACGTAAATTCAATTATTTAACATTAAACACATAACACTTATAAAATAGATTGAGTTAAATTGTTCTTATCACAAATTAAAAGGTAGATAAAATTGACAATATATGATATTTTATTCATTACCAGAAATTCAAATGTGGATATTGTGGCTGGATTCTTTGGGACAAAAATGGGACAATATCACATGGTTGCTTTAAAAATTGTAAAGAGTTAATAATGGACGAAGATAGAAATCTCTTTAGAAAAGGTATACAGGGTGATTCAAAATAGGTATAGTGTCCCTGAAATGTCGTATTCCTGATTAAATTCTAAGACGATTTTTCTCTTACCAAAATGTTCTCCGAAGCTTAGTTTTTGAATTATTCAAAGAAATAGTCAGCGAATAACTGGCCGAGTACAAGAGGCAGACAGGAGCGGCGCACCGCCGCGACGCCCGGCGGCTCACGCGGGGCGGTCAGCTGAGCGATCAGCTGCAGCGTTGCACACGCACATCTCTCTCTCTCTCTCTTACTCACTCACTCACTCACTCACTCACTCACTGACTATTTATTTATATGACAAAACTAGCTGCGAGTATTTGACAGTGAAAACCGTCTACGTAAACTTTCAGTTAGGAATACGACTATTTCTGTCACTCACTTACCGTCGTAAAGATGCGACGTACTTGGTGTTGTTGCTAATTTCTGG
>NW_011967034.1:0-5386 GCF_000949405.1 Vollenhovia emeryi | reverse complement strand
GTTCTACCTGGGTTCTTCATTATTTTAATTTACAAAAAGTGCAGTTGAAGCTCATCGATTACTTGCGGAAACTTATGGTGACTCGATTCCATCAGAGAGAACATGTAGAAAGTGGTTTAAACGATTCAAAAAAGGTGATTGTGACATGAATGATGAAGACCGATCGGGTCACCCAGTAGAAGGGCGCATATTATGAGCTGTTGAATTCGAATGAAACAGTCAATGCCAAACGTTATCGTGATCAATTAGAGCATTTGAATGCCAGATTGATACAAAAACGGTCATCTACTGGATCAAATCGCCGAAAAGTGATTTTTTTCCATGATAATGGTCGACCTCATGTTGCTTTAGCTGGCTAGCTTAGACCCGTCCGATCATCATCTATTCCGCTGAGTGCAAAACGATCTGGAGGATACACATTTACTGTTACGTTAGGAAAATTAATTAAGGAAAGGTCACAATTGGCGTCATCCGGGAAAATTTGACGAACATGTATGTACTAGAGCTTACGATTGGATACGTGTTTTAAGATTCACGTGTACACGTGATCCGTGTACACGGATTCACGGTACCTTTATTCACGTGTACCTGTGTCCGTTACACGTGTACACGTGTAGTCGTGTATGTGAGACGTGTACACGTGTAGTCGTGTATGTGACACGTGTATTCGAATGTCCGTGTATGCGCAACCTCTATTAAAAAAAGTTTTGACCATAAAAAAAGCATTATTTGCAAATTATCAAAATTTGATGAAAGATCTCTATTTCTGCATATGTTGTTCGACATATGTATACGCATAATTCCAGGATTCCAAGTTTTATCCAGATTTTGTCACATAATTTTATTCACACAACATTCTCTAAATATTTCCCTATTGAAGTATACACGACTACACGTTTACATATGTATGTCACATACACGGATATTCGTGTACACGTGTCACGTTCACAGATATTCGTGTACACGTGTCACGTTCACGGATATCCGTGTACACGGGTTAAAACACGGATAAGTTAAATACACGGATTACACGTGTAGTCTAGTACACGTGTACTCGGGAGCTCTAGTAATATGTACATCCTCTAATCGCGGAATTGAATAAATAAATTTGAATTACAGCTTAACAATACAGCATAATGATAACAATCGTCTATAAATTGTAAGACTTACATTTCAATAGTCATTTGAGGCGGTGTCTTCATACAGAGTGGTTTTTCATTTAAGTAGCAGAATTATTTTTCTTAGCCGAACTCGCACGATATTACAGTGATACTACCAATATCAAGATCAGGTACAGTTAACAGTACAAGTAAAAAAGTAGGTATATAAAATACTTATACAATACTATTCTCTAGATAATCCGAGAAAATAATCGAAACCATGGAAGATAAAGAATCTTGTAATTCGTGGAACGGTATAAACTCCGGCGAGGAGATTGTTATTTCTGGTATATCTGGAAGATTTCCGGATTCAGATAATATGAATAAGTTACAAAAAAATTTATTTAATAAACGTGAACTTATTAGAGCAGATCATGGGCGATGGCTGACAGGTGAATAATTTGTATGCACTACAGTTCTGCAACCATGCCTAATTGACGAATGAAAGATATGTCAGAATTAGACAAACATCTAATCTAATTAACAATTATGAATTACAATTACAATATAATTTTTATACAATATAATATACAATATAATGCAATTAATATATTTTTAATCGTTATTGGTTGGAAATAATTAAGTGAGATAATCGCGAAAAATAATTGTTTATGTTAAAATGGCTAATTAATTCATTATATGTAGAAATACTACTGTTTGTTTAGTTTGTTCAGATAAATTAATGTTTTAACAATCAACAGTATATCTTCTAGATTTTAAGTGTTTTTATTAATGAAGGACTCTTTACATTTTTATTATTATTTAAAAACAATTTTTTAGGACTTATATAATAATGTACAAAATATATTTCTTTTCGCCAAGTTTTTTAATAACCAATAATGTCTTGAATCAAGACCGATATGTATCCAACAATTAAGTTGGAAGAGGCCATCTTGTAATAAAATATTTATTTGTATTGAATTTGTTTGCATTATATCTTTATTAAATAAGTATTAAAAAAATTGTCTCATTATATTATTATTCCTTTATTTCTTTCGATAAAATTTTATGTTCGATTGTTTGGATATAACATTTCAAGAATTCTATTAGAAGTTACAAAAATTCAAGCATATACATATAAAATTATTTTTCAACTCAACAAACTTATTTTTACCATATATCATAAAAAGGTCTGAATAGTTGCAATATAATTGTGAAAAGTATCTAAAGTCCAATTTGCACCTTTTTACATGATCTTTTAGAAACCTATCTAAGTTAACAGGTTCAGAAATGCGATATCTTTTAGAAATCGTTTTCATTTAACATATTGTTTTCTGGGAACGTTCATTTAAAATAATTAACGTCCAATTCTGACTTTCGTTTCTGCAATAACATTACAGTATAATACACATGTTAAAAAATGTACTTTAATTAAAATTTCATATAAGAAAGTGTGAGCATTTTTGTGTGAAATTGTACACTTTGTTAGAACATCCGGATCTACCAAGACGTATGGGAGTAATTAATAATGTGAAAAAGTTTGATGCGGATTTCTTCGACTTTCCTTTTGAGCAAGCGCAAACATTTGTACCTGAAATCAAAATATTATTGGAACATTCTTATGAGGCAATTATTGATGCGGGGATCAATCCGAAGCAATTGCGAGGAAAAAATACCGCCGTGATCATAGGGAACTCCTGGTGTGAAACACATGTTAACTTGATGTATACGGATCTTAAGGTAAAGAAAGTTATTGATAAGTATACCAGGAATAAATTATTATAAATTAATATATAGAAATTCATATGTTTGTATCACTCAAGTCCGAAAACGTGTAAAATTGTTAATTTTCTGTAATTAGCTAAATGGTCTGAATGTTACTGGATGTTCAAAATCTTCACTGGCAAACATGATTTCGCACCATTTTGACCTGAAAGGACCATCACAAGTAGTCGATACAGCATGCAGTTCTAGTCTTTATGCCATAAACATTGGTTATCGTTGTATCATGTCGGGCCAATGCGAAGATGCGATAATTGGAGCTGCACAAATAAATATTAATTCAATTCTAAATATGCACTTCTTTCGTTTGGGTACTTTTACTGATATTAATTTTATAATACATTAAGTACAAAAATTAAATAATTATCTATATCTCTTTTAAAATAATAAATAAAATTTAACAGACTATGTAATTTCATTAAAAACATTTGTAATGCTAGTAAATAATTAACCAATGTAGGAAAATTAATAAACGATACGACTAGCAAATTTTAATTATAGAAATTTATTGCGAGAAATATATTACCTCAGTCAGGGTTTGAACCTGGACCTCCCTACACACTGAGGCATGTCAGTGGTCGAATTGGTGAGACGCTCGCTTAGAGTGTAGGGAGGTCCAGGTTCAAACCCTGGCGGAGATAACATTTCGCAATAAATTTTTCTAATTAAAATTTGCCAAAAATCTATATCCTTGTTTTATTTTTACATTTGTGTTTTTCAGGTGTTTTGTCACCCAATGGTGAATCCAGACCTTTCGATAAAGCTGCAAACGGTTATGTACGCAGCGAAACGGTGTCAGTGATATATCTTCAAAAAGCAAAGAATGCGAAAAGGATTTACGCTATAATTCCGCATATTAAAACAAACTGCGATGGTTATAAAGAAGAAGGAGTAACATATCCGTCGTCCCAGTTGCAAACTACTTTGCTATCTGAATTTTATGATGAGTGTGGAATACCGACATCTTGCGTGGATTACATTGAAGCACATGGTACTGGTACCAAAGTCGGCGATCCTCAGGAAGTCAATGCTCTTCATAAGGTTTTTTGCAAGAATAGAGAAACTCCTTTAATGATTGGCTCCGTAAAATCCAATCTTGGTCATGCTGAAGCTGCAAGTGGTTTTACTCAGCTTGCTAAGGTAAAATAAATGGTTTACGCATTTATTCATTATGTTTCAAATTTAACTTAATTAAATAATAATAAATTAATTTGTAATTAATTTATTAGTTGTATTTTATTAATTGTATTTTATTGTTTTTAAAGGTAATAATTGCATTCGAAACCGGTATTGTTCCACCACATATCAATTACACATCACCACGAGATGATATAGACAGCATAAAAAATGGAGCTATCTGTGTCGTTACAAATCCAATGCCACTTAAAAATGGTTACATAGGTATTAGTTCTTTCGGTTTCGGGGGAGCTAATGCTCACATGTTAGTAAAGTGGAACCCCAAACAAAAACTTGACAATAATGCGCCTAATGATGACCTGCCAAGACTTGTATTATTATCTGGACGCACGGAAGACTCAGTAAACTTGTTTTTAAACGATGTTAGTAAACATTTCAAAAGTAATTTTCATGTCATTTTGACTAATTCAACATTATATAATACATTTTGTTTTAAAATATTTTTGACCTTAGGCTGCTAATCATCCGATAAATATAGAATATATCCGTTTACTGCATGATATTCATGCGGATAATATAGACGGTCACTCATGGAGAGGATTTACCATATTGAATACTTTGCGACAAGATTCAATAAAGGAAATTCAAAATTGTGAAAATGTGAAGAGACCTGTTTGGTTTATATTTTCTGCTTTAGGCTCGCAATGGCCAGGAATGGGTATATATTTTTAATATATTTAGTTAAGAATATGTTTAACATTCCGTCCTTTACGGTGGTATTTAAATAATAGACGATATAATTTTTTTTATCAATATCAGGTCAAAACTTATTAAAATTGCATGTCTTTGCAAATGCCATAAGAATGTGCGATGTTGCTTTAAAACCATATGGTATAAGCGTCACGAATATTTTGACAACAACAGACGAAAAAGTGTACAAAGACGCATTAAACGCATTTGTTGGGGTCGTTGCTATTCAGGTAAAATTATATTGTACTTTGAAACTATTAAATAGTGTTCAGTGATAAAGTAAGGAACAAAAGGAATATTCATGTAATGAATATTCTTTCTGTCATTTCATAAACACATACGTGGCTTTTATTTTAAGCTGGAAAACAACATATATTATCAACTCATGCAAATCAGAAGGGGACACTTCCGACCCTTTCCTTGTATAATTCCATGTAACTATATTTATCTCATAGCACTTAAATGGCTTCTTAGAAATAAATTTTCCAAAATGATTACAGCTATAAAATTATTTGTCTAAATTTACAGATTGGTATAGTAGAACTTTTAACATCATTAGGAATTATTCCGGATTATATGATTAGTCACTCTGCTGGTGAACTTGGTTGCGCGTACGC
>NW_011967033.1:140153-144949 GCF_000949405.1 Vollenhovia emeryi | reverse complement strand
CCAAACCATCCCACCCGCCGCTCACCTCTCATGAACAGTAGATACACATATAAATCTAAGAAACTTGGCTTAAAAGGCCTATATCAGTAAGCAGAAGCTTACTTAGGATAGCTCTAATAGTAAGAGAAAAGAAATAGACTACAAGTTAAATCGATAATACGTATATATGGAACAAAGAGACGATACCGCACAAGTAGGAGCGACAGGTAGCAATGTTTACACCACGAGATCTCACGAGAGAGTCCCTCAAAGTTATACATATATACCATTTTACAAAATCCGTAATTATTATCGCGTAATTAAGAAAAACGTCTGAACCAATAAGTGCACGGAGGTACTGAAGGCCGGACTCAGCAGACATGCAAAATGGTGTATTATTCTCCTACCACCAGAAAAACTTTTTCGGCGCGATGTCATATGTCGCGCGTTCGCTCGCTGCGCGCTGTTCGCCCGCTCACCGCTCCCCGCTCGCCGACGTCTCTCGTTGATCGATGCGTGACTCCACCTCTCGCTATCGGATCTTGAGAGATGTCAACAGATACACCATTTTGCATGCCTGCCGGGTCCGGCCTTCTGCTCCTTGTGCGCTCATTCGGCCAGACATTTTTATCAATTACGCGATAACTATTGCTAATTTTGCAAAACGGTACATGACTTTTCTTCTCAGTTTAGCCCAATCTACCGTAATTTTTAGTTTGGCTACAAATGAGTAAAACACCCTGTATACACTTAGCTTGTAGAGCAAGTGCGGAAGTGGGCCGGAGAGGGGGGTCCTTTAATAAATCATTAACCCGTCACGGAATTTATTAATTACTGGTCGTAGCGGAATGAAACTTTGTCAGTTTGTAGAGGAGATTTTCTCCATTCCTACACACTTTGTCCCGTATTAATTCCTAACCTAATTCCTTCTCCCTTTTTTCTGCATACCCGGGAAAAAATTTTCACATATGATCATATACAATCATATATGCTCATATACGAAAAATGTCCATATATGTATAAGATACCATATGTATCATATGTATATGATCGTATATGATAATGTGCTTGTTATATATGACAGTATATATGACAAACATGTGCATCATATATGATCGTATATGATAATGTATTTGTCATATATACTGTCATATATGACAAACACATTATCATAAACGATCATATATGATACATATGGTATCTTATATATGGACATTTTTCGTATATGAGCATATATGATTATATATGATCATATGTGAAAATTTTTTCCCGGGTAGGATTCCGTGATCGCGCCGAGGCGCGTAAACGCCGTATCCTTGATATTCTGACGGAGTCAATGAACTGTTAAGACTTCAATTATTGGTTGATCGTATTCCGTGGCCCGTGCTCGTAACGTGGGCTGAGGTGGAGGCGCTTGCTCGGTGCGGAGTCGCAGCCTTAAGAATCACGGCTTTGAAAGTTGTGATTTGGAGAATCACGCGTAAAAGAATTGGCGCAATGGCGCTTCGTTGTAATTCACAATTATAACAGTTTTATAATTTGTGGATTACAACAAATTATAGTATCAAAGAAAATAGGCTAGCTTGTGATGGCGCGCTATCCAGTCACTCACAACTGCCAGTAATACCCTAAATTAATCGCGCGCTTTAAACAGTGCAATTTAATGAGACAGTAGTCAATTTTTAATTAGTTCAGTAGGTACATGATCCCTTCAAATAACAATTCCATAAATAATTCATTTAAATGAAACCTTATAATTCAATAATTAATCCATGCAAATAAGAAAATAAGGAGAATTGCTTGGATGGGAGAATAATGAGTGATATTGCTCGCTTGTCACTTGGCACTGGCACTGTCTCTTATTATTTCTAACGGTCGGCGCAAAAGTTTGAACGCCACACGTGACAATGGTATAAACATTTTATAGTACATCTATTACCTATTATCTATTACCTCCATTATCTATTATGAATTTTAATCTTTTTCCTTTCCTCGCCCTTTTTCTCTCAAATTATCTTTCAAAAGTAAATTTAAGAAATAGAGATTGCGAAAAAATATATCAAAGAATCTCTTTTGAATTCATAGATTAAAGAAAAGATTGTAAATCTTGATAGCAAATCTCTATCGCGAAATTTATCTCAAAAATATGGAAATATAAGTTCACAGTTTAGATTAACTTTTGTTTCTTAATAGTAAAAAACAATTAAAAGTGTTGCTCTAATTGTAATTTATATTAAATAGAAATAATATAGGGAAAGCAATTCACACAATCCAAAAAAAATTTATAAATTCTTTTGCTGCAAATCATTATAATCCAATGTAACTGTATTGAAGATCGATATTCGTTTAAGAAGTCTTACAACTTTCAAAACATATAGAGAAAAGTCCCTTATTGTGAGATAGGCTTATAAATCTGACAATGAGATAGCAGGATTTTGATATCCATATTCAATCACAATATTTTTTCGCTACGATTACACAATCTAACAATAAATTTTCCACTAAACAGATCTCACTCCAGGGCAATAAAGTCATAGTGAAACCAACAGACATGTCTATTAATTTAGTCGAAACCCCCGCTGCACTGTTTCATCCCATACAGCACGAATTGTTACAGAAAGGTTTCAGAAAGATTTCAAAATTATTTCAATATTTCACATTTCATGCTCAACATTTCTGACAGAATTCTGCAATATGTTATATGAAATGATGCAACAGAAATGTTTCAGAAATCTATCATATGCAATAAATTTGAAAAAGTAATGCGAATATTACAAAAAGATTTTTCTCGCTTTTTGAGTCACATATATGGAATGTTGAAATGCTTGCCGCGCGACAAAAGACGACACGGTAGCCTATCAACTTACAACTTTTGTAAAAGTAGAATATAGCAATGATTGACTACTGCGTCATCTTTTAAAATTTCAAAATATTGAAATAATTTTGAAATATTGAAATAAAGCCCCAGTAGTCGAGCAGGTAAGACACCCGTCACGGATTGAGGAAGGTCCCAGGTTCGAATCCTGGTTGGGGTAATATTTTTCGCAATAAAATTAATTTACAGAACGGGAAAATGGGGGGAGGAGGGAATACTGATTGCTAATGTAGCATCAGAAAAATGCGAATTGCATTTAAAAATAATGATTATCAAATCGAATACGTGAATCTGCTGACGACAATTATTCCACGTTTAAAGACAAACTGCGTTATGTCCGGAAAAACAATTCGGCGCGTAGTACTAATGTGGAAGGAAACGGTATAAAGATTCACGATTTTTCTGAAAGATTTGAAGATCTACAAGTCGGGCTACCTACATCGCTTGCCTTGTTGACCCGCATTAGGCGTTTTCACATATATTGTAATTTTGAAATCTTTCTGAAACCTTTCTGTAACAATTTGTGCTGTATGGGTACAAGCAGTCGCTTAATGTAAAGCTAACAGAGTTGATAAAAAACCTGTGATAAAGAACCATCCGTTGCGGAAAAACATTTAAAAAACACTTAAAATAACTTAATATGATAAAATAAAATTTCTAAAGCATTTGAAATTTATTTTAATAAGAGTTTATTAATCAGCTTGCCCAAAATATTATAAAAAAACGTTAATACAAATATTTCAATTAGTCTTCAGTATTATTATTATTTCAAAAAGATTTTAGTAACTTTTTAGCAATATTTCAGAAAAGCTGCAAATTTCTTAGGGCCGATTGTTCTAAGTGTTAGGTAGCTTACCTGATGGTTAAAAAGTATAATATACGTGACACATGCTATATATGCTTTTTAACTCAGAGGTAAGCTACCTGACACTTGGAAAAACCGGCTTTTAGTAATTTTTCAGAAACCTTTTTAGAAATCTAAAGTATACTGTTTATTACGAAAAATATATATTATCACAGCCCCAGTGGTCGAGCAGGTAAGACGCCCGTCACGGATTGAGGGAGGTCCCAGGTTCGAATCCTGGTTGGGGTAATATTTTTCGTAATAAAATTAATTTACAGGACGGGGAAAATGGGAGGAGGGAGGGGATTGAATGCTAAATATAGCATCAGAAAAATGCGAATTGCATTTGAAAAATAATCATCGAATCGAATACGTGAATCTGCTGACGACAATATTTCCACGTATATGATAAACTGCCGTTGTGTCCGGAAAAGAAATCGGCGCGTAGTACTAATGTGGAAAGAAACGATATATATAGATTCACGATTTTCGAAAAAGATTTAAGATTCACAAGTTGGGCTACCTACATCTTGCCTTGTGACCCACATTGGCGTGTTACCATATATTGTTTCGTTTTCGATAGGGGTCTTACTTGAAAGTTACTTGTCCTTTTTATAAAGTTTCAAGTGTAAGAATCGCGGACATTTTACTGTTTCATAGCTGTCTCAGAGCTATTGCAGAAACATTTTGCGATATTTCTGAAATATTTCTAAGAGATTTTTATAACCTTACAGAAACCTTTCTATTATACAGGGTAAGTCACAACATTTGTGACAATGCTCGTGAGAAGGTAGAACGGATCGAGATGAACAGAAAAGTCCTGTACCATTTGCAATTTTCGCAATAGTTAACGAGTAATTAATTATTGAAAATCGTCGACTTTGCCCTGCCCACCGCCCAATTCGAGCGCGTGGCGAGATGTGACCGCACGGCGATCGATATTGCCAGGCGAGGGGGGAGAACAGCGCGCCATTGCACAGTGGTCCCAAATCTCAAAAACCTGGCCAAAAGTCAATATTTCGAAGTACTCTATAATGCATAATTATTTATGTTTTTACTATTACATATGTCTGAACTATAAGTCAGTACATGGATAAT
>NW_011967033.1:135024-139246 GCF_000949405.1 Vollenhovia emeryi | reverse complement strand
AACTGTGTTTTTTGCACTTTAAGGTCAGGATATCTCGAAAACCTGATGTGATGGAGCAATTCCGATGTCGGATTCGGATTCAGCGGACCGAAAACCTTTGGGAAAGTATAGTCTGGTCTCAGGGTCTGGAGTTTCGTAAAATTTTGTCGGCCTGTGTAATTTAAAATGATTTGTTGTAATTGAATCGGCTACCGAAGTTGTTTAATCATTTACGGCGTGACACCTTGGAGATAGAAGGAAAAGAATTAAAATGTCAGTTTTCGTCTTATTTTTTTATAGTAAACCGTAATATTTTTCGATTTAAAGTAGCATATTGCATTTTTTAACATTAACTGGTAATTAAAAAAGTGAAATAAATGGTATGATATTTAAAAATGATGTTTTATTACTGAATTTTACGGAAATATCTACATAACTTTCAAATCACTTATCTAAGAAATGAGCAAGTTTGAGCAGCTAAATTTTGCAGGAAAACATTGTTCAGATACGAAATAAGATATTTAAAAAAATGGGGAAGGTGTTTTTTGGTGTATTTGAGAAAATTAAGTTGAAAGTTGAGCATTTATTTTCGGTATATATTCAGAATTTGTTAGCTTTTAACTCTGTGTTACGAATTTTTTTATTTAACCGATTTTTCTGAAACTTTATATACGGGGGTTTTTCGGATCGCTGATTACGAATCAGAAGTCAGAATTATAAAATTCAAAATGGCCGATTTAATATGGCGGACCAATAATCCAACAATTTGTTTAAGTTTCATGAAAATCAGTACATGGGACTTTTGATCGCTGAATTTGAGTCAAAGTTTTGAATTTCAAAACTTTGACTCAGATATACAGGGTGTACGAAAAAGGTCGGAACCCTTGAATATTTCGGGAAATATAAGGTTTTTTCAAAAATGTGTCGGACATAAGTTTTATGGTTTCGGGCTATAAGATGATACCTAGGATTGGTAATTCGCGATCTCAAAATCCCCTAAGAAATAATTTTTTTCTATATACAATGATTTTTACTTGCACAAGTCCACCATTTTGGATCCTCCATTTTGTATTTTTAATTTTCGACATCAGATTCATAATTAGCGATCTTAAAATCCCCTAAGAAATAATTTTTGTCTATATTCAATGATTTTTGCTTGCACAGGTCCGCCATTTTGGATTCGCCATTTTAAATTTTTAATTTTTTTCATCACATTCGTAATCAGCGCCCTCAAGAACTTTAAAATAATAATTTTTACGCGAATAAATTAAGTTTTCGACTTTTGGCCAGGTTTTTGGGATTTGGGACCACTGTGCAATGGCGCGCTGTTCTCCCCCCTCGCCTGGCAATATCGATCGCCGTGCGGTCACATCTCGCCACGCGCTCGAATTGGGCGGTGGGCAGGGCAAAGTCGACGATTTTTAATAATTAATTACTCGTTAACTATTGCGAAAATTGCAAATGGTACAGGACTTTTCTGTTCATCTCGATCCGTTTTACCTTTTCACGAGCGTTGTCACAAATGTTGTGACTCACCCTGTATAAGCTTTCAAGTGTAAGAATCGCGGACATTTTACTGTTCCAGAGCTGTCTCAGAGCTATTGCAGAAACATTTTGCAATATTTATAAAACCTTTCAATCTATCACATGAAATATTTCTGAAATATTTCTGAAAGGTTTTTGTGCTGTATGGGATATTAGGAGCCTGTCTCATAATAGAAGGCTTTCCTCTACGTATGAAGTATCCCACGACCATCGTATAATATTTAATAGTGTATTTTATATTTAACCGAGATTGATTAAAATAAAAGTTCGTAAAAAAACGTAAAACCAAAGTTATAATGAATAAATGGATTGACTAAAGATTCTCGATAATGAAATAAATAAGTAATGAGAAAAAAGATGGACTTTGAAAGTCAAATGCGATTAATTGTGCGTGAGTTAATGTTATATAACCTTCAATTACTAATATGATACTTTGTAATTTATAATGTAATTTGAATTACGTTTCGACTCTGCTTTGAGTTATTTTTTAAATTATCGTATTTTTCGAAGTTGTTTTGACGATTTTATTTTCACATTCTTGGGACTGGTTTGAGTGAGTTGATTTTACTTCTTTTTGTCGGTTAGGTCCAAGCTTGATTTTCGAGGTGCATTTTTATTTTCACTTTTAATCATATTACAGACTATGAACAAAATTTTGCTCGTATTTTCTCATGAAATTTATTGTTTTTGGACTATTCAGTCTTGAAAATCAAATAAGTTTTGAGTTATAATAATCAAAGTTGGTCAATTGCGTTCAATGTAATTCGCGTACAAGTCTATATGCTTATTTCGATCCGTTAATAAACGCTGTTGCATGGCGTTCTTAATCAGGTAATAATATCCGTAATTAAAAGACTACCCAATCACAGTTATTGCATTTTTCAGAGAAATACTTGTGATTGGTCAATTAAACCCGATTAAGGGTGTCGTATAAATTTAGAAACAAGTCTCCTAATATAAGAAAACGGGGTTTCTGCTAAATTAACAGGCATCATCTGTTGGTCACACTATGAATTTATTGCCCTTGGAGTGAAATCTGTTTAGTGGAAAATTGGTTATTAGATCGTGTAATCGTTGCGAAAAAAGATTTGTTATTGAATTTAGACATTAAAACCTACTCATGTTAGAATCCTATCTTATAATAGAGAACTTTCCTCTACTCATTATTAATGTTTATAGTTCGACTTTTATTAATTTTTTAGCTTTTTCTTCTCTATTTTGTTTTCTAGTCACAATCATATGTGTACGTGCTACGTGAGTGTGACAAAATACATAGTACATGCAAGTAAAAAATTTGGAAATAACATCAACCGCGCAATGAAGATTAACATCACTTGACGTATAACATAAACAAATGATAAATCCCGAGCACGCGAATTGTACGCAATATCATTGAACATTTTTGAGAACCGTAACTCTAAAATTGCAGCTTTAACATTTTGTTTTAGGATTCTGGATTCAATAGATCTCCAAAATGCGCTAATAAAGAAATGCATTCAGTGCAAACGTTCGCTGAGCGGCTAAATGGTAATTAAATGTGATTAGATCCGCATCAACTATATTTAGGTAGCGTTACGATGAACACTGCCAGTAATGAAAATCTTATTAAAATAGTTTACGTCACGTACACTGTACTTTTTCAGTACTGGAAGTGAATATCGGAACGCAGCCTTAATTATTATTTGGCCGCTCAGTGAATGATTGTAAATATTTGTAATTTGTGATACATTCTATGTATTATATATACAGGGATATATACAATGACCCACTTTAATTATTTACCCTAAAAACTTTATTTGTAATTTTAGAAGAAAATGCTTGTTCGGTTCTATCCAAGGTCAAATCATCATCTTATGTTCCCCTTCGAACTAAACAACTTGTGTCTGAGAGAAGTATCTTCTCCTAAAATCACAAATAAAAAAGTTTTTGGGGATGCCTTTGGGAAAATTTACTTTGAATAAAATTAAAGTTTTTAAAAGTAATCTTTCAAATCTAAGAGTTTACTTCAAGGAGTTGAAAGTTTACTTAAGAAATTTTAAAGTAATTTTGGACACTTAAAATTTTTAGATAGCCATGTCTGTCGAAGTTTTCGCTAGAGGGCCGCGCGGCATAGCACTTTCTCGTAAGAAGGAAACCGCACGCGGTATTATACAATAAATTATATCACATACTTTTTACATTTCTTAAAGTTTTCTTTTAAATTCTTCAAGTAAGTTTCAAGTTTGCCTTAAATAAAAGTTTAAAGCGTTGAAATTTACTTTTCATATTTTTTGTAAAGTAAAGCTTTAAGGTTTTCTAAGGTATACTTTCCCAGAAAGGTTTTCTAAGGTATACTTCCCAGAACGAACTTTTTGAATTGTAAAGCTTGATGGTTCCAATATTTTGACATAAATTATAAAATATCTCATAAAATATTCATTTTTTTATTATTTTTTCTTATAATAGTTTTATGCACAGAATGGCTGTTGTGGGTGCAGTTCCGATCTGCGCAATCCGACCGCGCAATCTCCACGTGGTATACCTTGGGTAATACTAATGCCGGCGGTACTGTTACTTTCAAGCTTTGTAACTCAAAAAGTACTTTACGAAAAAACATTTTATTACAGTGTTTTGGAAAGCTCTGGAGGTAAGCTACAAGAATATGTAAAAATATATAGGGTGTTCTATTTAAAAAATTAAACGTGACCCCATACAGCAC
>NW_011967033.1:125319-134215 GCF_000949405.1 Vollenhovia emeryi | reverse complement strand
GCGACTGCTTGTACCCATACAGCACAAATTGTTACAGAAAGGTTTCAGAAAGATTTTAAAATTATTTCAATATTTTGAAATTTTAAAAAATGACGCAGTAGTCAATCATTGCTTTATTTCAACGTTCCATATGGGTGACTCCAAAAGCGAGAAAAATCTTTTTGTAATATTTGCATTACTTTTTCAAATTTATTACATATGATAGATTTCTGAAACATTTCTGTTGCATCATTTCATATGACATATTGCAGAATTCTGTCTGAAATGTTGAGCATGAAATGTGAAATATTGAAATAATTTTGAAATCTTTCTGAAACCTTTCTGTAACAATTTGTGCTGTATGGGACCTTCATGTGACCTTCAAATAACTCTTCAAGGACAAACCAATGGTACGCTATTATGGCCCCCTCGAAACCATATAACTTTGGTCTGAAACATTTTTGTCTTAAACTTATGGATTTTGAGAGATTTCAGTTCGTAGGTTAAAATGGCCTACCCTGTGTGTGTATATACATATATATATATGCACGTTCATATATATATATATATGAACGTGCCAAAGTGATATTATCCTCTCGTGTAAAACAACTCTAGTCGATCGAGATAGACGATGGTCCCGATGATACGGTGCCAAGCGACACGTTACAGTCCCGACGATATCGCGTTCGGTCGAATTGATTCTACTCGCTACACGTATCGCGGTTGCTGAACGTTTCCTGGTAACGAATTATTAATAACCGGTGCTCGCGCAACGCGAGCTCTTGTAAGCCAATTGCTGACCATGGTGGTGCAACGAGAAACGTATCACGTCGCGCGCATCGCATCGCGCTGTATCGCGTTGCATCGCGTCGGATCGCATCGCAGCGATGTGCCGCGGTATCTTGAAAACGGCGACCTTCGTGCACCCGAGATTGCACGCGCGAGGACATTTTTGCAACGTTCTTCTTGACGCCCCGCGAATGGAAACGAAGAAACGGCGAGAGAGAGAGAGAGAGAGAGAGAGAGAGAGAGAGAGAGAGAGAGAGAGAGAGAGAGAGAGAGAGAGAGAGAAGAAGAAGGGGAAGGAAGCGCGCGCTTTGATCTCAAACAATATTGATACGCATAACACGGATCACTGATGCGCTCGAAAAGAAAACTGGTAATAGACACAACTCCATTTTACATGCACACTCATTCGCGCGCGTATAAATAGGTGTAGAGGCGATGTGACTTAGGGAAGTTCGAATAGCAGAACTTACGTTATAGCAGCATGAAGCGTTTCTTTTTACGTAGATATTCCTCTAAAGATAATCAAACCGCGCAACAGACAGCATTTTGTAACAATCGTAAATAGAACATTGGAATTCACATTATAAGCGTTACGATATCATTCGGATAACCATTTCGAATATTATTTCTTGAAATAAAGCCTAAAATAAATCGTTGCAATTGACAGCGCTGTAAATTCTTGCATTTCCTAGTGTTTAACGAAATGCGTTTAAAGAAATTGTTTAATTAATTGTTTGTCACTTTTTAATTGACTATTTTAAAAAGTGTAAAATATATCAATTTCTCTTTAATGTATTAATATGTTAATAAGAATTTAGAAATGCACATCACAAACATGGCATGTTCCCAAGCAAAGTAACGTTATTATTAAATTATACAGTAGATAATTTAATTAGATGGAAATAATTTAAAATTATTGATTAAAACCACTTGATAATTAAATATTTATATTACATTCATAGAAGGAGAGAGAAAGAAAAGAGGAGGAGAAACTAGATACTCCTAGCATAGTAGCACAGTTTATATATTGTACATTTAGATTTTCTAAATATTTTGACATTCACATATTATTCGTATATGTTTATAATTACATGTAATATTATTTAAACGTATAGAGGAAGTCCACTATTATGAGATAAGCTCCTAATATGAGACAGCAGGGTTTTTGCTAAATTAATAAGCATCATTTATTGGTTTCATCGTTAATTTATTGCTCTTGGAATGAAATCTGTTTAATGGAAAATTCATCATTAGATCGTTGTGAATAAAGATTTGTGATTAAATTTTGATGTTGAAAACCTGCTCTCTCATATTAGAAGCCCATCTCATAATAGAGGACTTTCCTCTATATACATATAGATACACAATTAATTATTTATTAGTTATGAATAACTATAATATTATATATTCAAATATATGTATATATTTTACCCAGAGTTTTACAGATCCGCCTGTCTAATAACAGTTTTCAAAGACATTTGAAAGTGAACATCATAGATTATCAAAATATCGAGATAAGTGCTTAAAATTAATCAATTAGCTGAGCATTTGTTCATGCTGAAAGTACAGTAATCGCATAGCAATAAAGGCGCTCTTTAGCATCGATCTGCTTGCATCCAATCCAAATTTCTGTTGCGCAGAAAACGAAGTGACATCGCGGTAACGCGAGTGAATCACGGCGAGAAGGCAGAACTCCCCGGGTGTCAGGTCGCATCTGGCATCCACAATCAACACTCCACGTAGCTTCAGTGACGTCACGTCCGGTCGTGTGTGCCGAATAAGCAGAAATCGCGTAACCGAACTCTATCCGCAGGGAATCGTTTCAAAAAAAGGAGAGATACACCGGCACGAAGCACGTGTCAAATCGAGAGATACGTCGCGTTAGAACACGAGCGTGTTTCAACGCGAGAAAAAACAAAGACATAGTTTGTTTTAACAATGTTCTTAATATGCTATGAATGCCAAAAGACAATCTCAAAATTATCTAATACAAAAGAAATAATCAATTTGTAAGCTCATTTGAAATATTTTCTCAAACTATCTAAATCTCTAACAACTATTCAAAATTTTGTAAGGCATATATAATATGTATATAAACACACGCTCGCGCGCATATATACGTCCGTACATACATATATAAAATTATGACGTCACTTTCAGGATTTATATGAAGTCTGTGACAACTGTGACAATTACAAGTTTATTAACTTTCTAATCAATTTAGAATAGTACTTTTCTTAATAGAAACATCAACAGAAAAATAGAATTTAAAAGATTGTAATTAAAACAAGTTACCACTCTTCTCTATAAGAGAATTTGAACAAAACATACCGTATAGAGCCTTCATAGAGAAATAACCACTGAGGCCAAATCCGCAGCTGAGATATCAAAAAGGTCGAATTGGTGAGACGCCCGCTTAGAGTGAGGATGGTCCAGGTTCAAACCCTGGCTAAGGTAATAGTTTTCGTAGTAAGAATTCTTTACAACAACAGGAGAAGGAGTGGAGGTTGTATTGAATACTAGTAAGCATCAAAACAATTAAATTTAAAAATTAAACTCATTTAGACATTAACATCCTGTCTTGGCTCTTATATCCTTTATTCTTTGAATTAAATTGTTCGTCGACTTTAAAAATATATGAATTTACTAACGACAATGTTTCGCCTGACGAAACTGTGTTGTATGACCGAAAGTACATTTTAGAGATGATATCAACCCTATGAAACGCAGAGAGCTTCCAACAAATATGAAAACTCAGAAAACCTAAAATTAAGATATTTTGTAAATGAAAAGATTTCTCAACATTGCGTAGTTACTCCAATAACTCCAGAAAACAAAGACAGAACCTAAAGAAAACGTTGTTTTTTGCTATTTGGGTTTTTGAGCCGCCATATAGGAGTCGCTATATTTTTGTCTGATTTGTATTTCTACTTTTAAAACATACGTTCATGAGCAAAATTTGGGTAATTAGTCAAATGAAAGATAAATAATAGGCAATGCGAGCCAAATTGGGTAATTAGTTTATTTTTCCGGAAAACAATGATACAATATAAGGAAAACGCTGATTTTTTTGCTAATTTTTTGTTTTGGAGCCGCCATATTGGAGTGGCCATGTTTTTTTAAACCCGTAGTAATGTCTTAAAACCGGTACATTAATACAAATTTAAAAATGTGAAAGAATTTTCAGGTCATATAATTGTTTATACAGAACAGATTAATAAATTATGTGTTTTTTGAAAATAAAATAACCATTTTGGGGCAGCCATATTGGATTCTTCTAAAATGTCACATGACATTATAAAATAGATATATTAAGGGGTCATTCCACTTTAACGGCCCAAAAACTATGCGTATCTTTAACCATTTTTTGGGACATAGCGACACTCGTATAGATTAAGAATCTTTTTGATTTTTGTTTTGATTGTTGATTTAGGTAAGCCTGAATGACAAAAGTCATCAACGTAGCGGACTTGTACCTTTTTTGACACACCATTCGAATGGTGTAGAAAACGCTTAATTAAAAAATTATGACAAATTAAATTATGACAAAAATTTTTTGTGTTATTTAAGAATGCCCTAATAAATCCCAAAAGATTTATTTCATTTTATGGTGTATTTACTATGCAAAAAATTGTTAAAGATTAGCATAGTTTTTAAGCCGTTAAAGTGGAATGACTCTTTAAAGTAATTTTTTGGCCAAGAGGAATTTTGGTCATAAAACTGTTCCGGTTGACACAAAACGTGCCATAGGGTAAACTCGGGTTATAATGGCCATAGTTTTTTTAATCCAAAAACATATATTTATTTTTGTTATTTTTTAATTATGCTTGGTGCACTAGCTGCTTCATTGAAGCACGTAATACTATCAAACTAATGTAAAACGTAACATACATACATACATAACAACGTAACACGTAACATAAATTTTATATTATCAAAATATTACAACGTATACATTGACCATCTTACTTGACTCGTGGGGAAAAGATGGCCATAGTATTACGGGACAGTTTGCCATACATATTATATGTAAAAGATACACGTAATATATTATAAATAATAAAGAAACTATAATTTCACATATTTAGTTACAAATATATTTATTATATACATATAATATAGTTATAATTATAAATACATAATTATGATATATTAAATATAATACTACAGTAAAATAACCAAAAAATTAAAGTCCTTTAAACTTGAGGAAACAAAAATTTCTGTAAACATTTAAAAAAACGATGTGTATGTGAATTGTACTTGTGTAGTATTTGATATAGTCTTTTCATACATTTGACAAACATCAACAAATGATGTACATACATGTTTTATGTAGCCAACACTTGCAGCGGATGCATTGAATCCAATCTACTTTTTCCACTGTGAGCTCATAATCATCATCACACACAACACATTCATTTGAAAGATCATTGTCAGATACATGTAATTTAAGTTTTTTATTTAAACGGCTACTGCTTGGAACAGCTCTAATACAATAAGAAAAAAAGTGTTGAATCAAGAAAATATATCTTGATTCAACTATATGCTGCGGTTACGGCTGTCAAACAAACATTTGTTAATTTACATAAACATTTGTTAATTAAAAAATATATATTTGAATAAATTATGTATGTTTAATTGAAAAACATATACAGGTTGTTCATTATAATTTATCTAGGCCGATATCTCGGAAACTGTCGGAGCTAGACGAAAGATCCAAAAAGGTTCTTCAATCGCTTTACTTTTACATAATTTTCCGCAAGATAGGACCACAGTATAACCAGTAGTGGCACTCGCTCTTTTGTTTCACATTCGCGCCGATCCGTGCGCATCCGACATGTTTTTATTATAACCAATCACAGGATTTTTGTACGTGTGTTAGTGCAAAGTCGGTGTGACATAGAAAAATTCGCAGTGTTGACGAATAACGCGTAAATACTTTTATACGTTGGAGCAAGTAATTACATTAATTACTTTTATTAGAACATTTTCTTTCATAGGCCATTTCTATTTATAATAAATAATGTACGCCGGTTCGTATGCGCCTTTCCTGGATACGATCCTGAAAAGGGCCCAGGCACTTTTAGCCGTTGATACACTGTTGGATATAATAAAAACATGGCGGAAAATTGAGAACGCCCAGATCAAAGGTGCCGACAGAGAGTGCCCATACTGGTTATACTGTGGTTATACTGTGATAGGACCGTGCCCTTTTGTACTGAATTTTGAGGGGGAAGGGGAGACAATTTTTTCAAATGGAAACCCCATACAAAGAAAACCAATCGGTGGGGCTTGAAAAGTCGAATCCAAGGACCTATATTTCTGTATGCTTATCCCGAAAATTTTGGCCGCTGCGAATTTTTGAAGAGCGCGCACGCGCATTAATACTGTTCTACCAATCTGTCCAGGCCAATATTTTGGAAACTATCGAAGTTAGATGAAATTTTCGTACAAATTGTTGCGTTAATTTTGTTGCGCAGGGTATATTACAATTAAAGAAATACTGTCAACTAAACATATTTAGTAATATAAATAACAATTTTTCTCAGTGTATAAACAACCTCTTTCTGAGTTTCCTTGGATGCTTTTTTAACAGGTTTTTTGGGTACATTTTTTAATTTTAATTTTTTAATATTTTCAGAAGATGTTAAATTAACAGTTTGATCATTTCGGCAACCGACAGTCTTGCAGATAGCGATTATTATATGTATGTCCAATATGTGGCCGACTTACCATGAAAAAAGTGACCATCTTACCCAAACTGTTAGGAAAAGATGGCCGTAGTATTATAAATAAAAAATGAAAATAGAAATACAAATTACAGGTCAAATTTACAATTTACAAACCTTTATTATGTGTGTAACATTGATTTCTACAACTTAACTGCAAGTTATTTAACGCTATAGCAGCTGTTAATGGACACATAAAAAACTTTGCAGGCAGTCGAAAGTAAAAATGTGATATAATATTTACAATATTGTTATTTCGAATAGTAAATGCACATAAACTACTGTAAATATCGATTATCTTTCAGAATAACTAAAAAATACACGAATTATTAGAGAAATTACGGCTTATGGCCATCTTATCCGTATGACCAGAATACCCGACTTTACCCTACATTGAAAAAAAGGCTTGGTTAATGTTACCTAGATCTATGATAAAATAGTTTCATCTAAACGCATAGGTTATTAATGTTATTATGACGATATAAATTGGTTAAAACATTGCAGAATTTAGTTGGCTCAACTAAATGCAAAATTTTCTCTTTCAAAACCCTAGCGGAAAAATTTCTATAAATAACTACAAAAAATTAATGTAAAATAGAAATTTCTAGAAATTTGTATATCTTCGTTGAAACACTTATTTTTTTGTAAAGATATCTACAAAATAGTACCACAAATTACAATGTTCTCAAATCAAGAAATTATTGCATGTAGTATTTCATGAAAAAGTACAATTTTGTAAAAATTAGTACAAAATTTTACTAGTTTTAAAAATTAGAGAAACAATAAAATCTTCAAGAATTAAAACATCTGCTTACTTGTAGAATATTACAAAAATTAACAAAAGTGTTTCAATTCTAGCATTTTTATGTTAATTTTTATAACACTTTTTAAATTTACGCAGAATTTCTTAGATTTTGGCAGTATTTTTTTTGTAGAATCTTGTAGAATTATTTTCGGCAGGGAATGGTTATAATTATTACCAAACGTTTTGCTATTATTATCAAATTCAGTAATAATAAACATTTTTTCAAAAATGTATTACTATATGCATCTTACAAGTTTACCTAGAATTTTTTTAGTGTTATATATATTAAGTATCATGTGATGCAACAGTTGCTGCACATGAGAGTTCTAATCGTGTTTATTTCGCATAGTACGAATTATAAAAAGTACAGCAGCGGTTAATATACGCGTGTGTGAGGTCGAATTGGTTACATAATTCGGGTCTTTAATCGCATCTATAATATATCTTCAATTCGTGAATCTCGGCAAGTGAGATTACATATCATCATTGAACTTCGAATCAGAACATTGTAACACATTCGTAGAGATAAATAGTCACACATATCAAAAGGTTATCCTGAGAAGACTCAAAAATATTTGAACTTTTAGCATGCATTATACACAACATTATCATGAACGGTCGTTTCTTTTCGTATTTTCAAATTTATGATCTGAGAACTATTTATAACTGAACTGAGTACAGAAAATATAGCAGTCAGCTTTAAAGTACATTTAATGCAATTACGATTTATCTCTACATTTATACAAAACTATCTTATACAAAATACATAGTACCGGCTAAAGGTTAGAGACATCAAGAGTAAACGTATACAGTCATTTAATGGATAAAATATAAATACAATTGTTTTAACATACTTCTAACAAGGGAACCTCACCAATTCGAAAATTCGGATTTCAATTTTTTGGGGTTTTTTTTATTAAGTCCCTTTTAAAATGTTGTCTGGTAGTCGCTTTTTTGCGGTAGTTCGAAATAAGCAAGAAATCACTCTACAAAGATAAAGAAATTCTTACCTTTTTTCGATATATTTCGTAAACTAAATGAAATACTACACAAAAAAAATAGGGAACACTTTTCATACCCTAAAAATTGGGCTATTTTCAAATCATTGAAACTCAGCGAAAAATCACACAGGCACACGAAAAAAAAAGTCTTCTCCACCAGACGAGATAAACATTTCTATACGTTCCCATACAGAAGCACAAAAATCTTTCAGAAATATTTCAGAAATATTTCATGTGATAGATTGAAACGTTTCATAAATATTGCAAAATGTTTCTGCAATAGCTCTGAGACAGCTATGAAACTGTAAAATGTCCGCGATTCTTACACTTGAAACTTTATAGAAAGGTTTCTGAAAAATTACTAAAAGCCGGTTTTTCCAAGTGTCAGGTAGCTTACCTCTGATAGTTAAAAAGCATATATAGTAATATGTGTTACGTATACTATACTTTTTAACCATCAGGTAAGCTACCTAACACTTAGAACAATCGGCCCTAAGAAATTTGCAGCTTTTCTGAAATATTGCTAAAAAGTTACTAAAATCTTTTTGAAATAATAATAATACTGAAGACTAATTGAAATATCTGTGTTAACG
>NW_011967033.1:113795-121405 GCF_000949405.1 Vollenhovia emeryi | reverse complement strand
ACTTGAACAATAAATATTAGAAATAGTACGTAGTATTTCTTTTTTTGTGTAATGTACCATCTACCAAATTTACATACATAAAAATTTTCAATAATTAGAGCACTATTGCGACAGCATATTCCTGAGACCAAATCAAGTAAAAAAGTCCTGTACTACTTTTCCCTCTGACAAACAGTTATCGAAATATCATAAGCTAAACATTGAAAAAGTTATAAATTTTCTCTTGAACATCTCAAAAAGTATTAGACAAATAAAAAAATGTTTCAGACAAAACTTACGTACTTTTTAACGTGGAATGCGAATCTGTTATAAAAAGTGGGGGTTCCCATTTTAGATTTTAAAGTTGTCCCCCGCCCCACCCACATGGGTGGGGGTGGGGGGATCAATTTTGGTATCATTCGATAGCTCTTTCAAAAATAGGAAATACGTATTTTTCCGTTTTCTGATCCACCCACAATTTCTCGGGATATTCAACCGTTCCGGGACTTTTAGACCACCCTGTATGTTAACACAAGGCTTTTTCACGAGGCTAATACAATTCTCGAGAAAAACCGTACAAAATTTTAGAAAAGGATGAACTTAAGTTAACTATAACTTGACATTCAGCTTGACTTTGAAGTCGCTTTTTGACTTCTTCTACCGACTGACAGTCAACTAATAGTTGACTTGGTGCTGTTTGGGTAGTAAGCATCGCACCACACTTGGACATGATTTCCAGTGGTCCGACCCCCTAATATTATACAAAGAGAGAAACCTAAGAAAAAAAGAGGTTGCTGAAATGTTCTTTATAAAAAGACACAACTCAGCAATTAATTACCAGAGGGACACTGAAAGTTTGCCAGGGGTATATGAGAAGATTATTGACATCACCTAGGACTCTTTATGTATGTTTACTCATTTGTTTCTAATTTATTTGTAATGTTTTGAACTGTTGGTTCCTTGACAATGCGTTGACCTACATATTCCCAGTCTCATTTTTGCGCCGTTAACGATGACAACTGTCTAGAGTGACACAGACTTTGCTTAACAGTAACTCAAATGTACGTATTTAAGGGATCTATTTTACTTATTTAATCTATTTTATTTAACCCATCTAGTTAATTTATCTCACTCAACTTTACTATAATCACTTTACTGCAACGGTTACTTCAATTTATAAGCCTGTTTATACACATATATTTTATATAACACATAAATATGTTACCCTGCGTTTTTTTGTTGCTTTGTACAGTGGTGCCCGATGGCATTTAACCACATGCTATGCGCCGTTTGAATTAGTCGGAGTGCACTTGATAAGGGCCAAAACCCACGGCCGAAACGTTGTGCTAATAAAGGTTTTCCTTCATAACAGTATAGATGTTGTTTACGCGTATGTTTTCGACTTTGGTGAACTGCCTCGATGGTTAAATTGGTTGAGACGCCCGCCTAGAGAGAACGGAGGTCCAGGTTCAAACCCTGGCTAAGGTATTTTTCGCAATATTTTCTGTGTTAAAAAAACACATAGCCAGTCATGGTCGATTAACTGCTTTGCTTAATCATGTTGATTCATCTGCTGACGTCAAATAATTCTTAATGTTATTTATACACCTAGACCGAGTAATGGAGTCTAACTGGGGGAAGGGTAAAGGGAACAAGGATACTTAAAAATCGCGTTTCTATAGTGCTATGTTCAACCGACAATCCGTATCGATGCGCAGTTCACCAAAGTCGAAAACATGTGCGTAAACAACATCTATACTGTTATTGCGACAAATGTTATCATATGCCTCGGTGGTCGAATTGGTTGAGACGCCCGCTTATAAGAGAGAAGGGAGGTCCAGGTTCAAACCCTGGCTAAGGTAATATTTTTCGCAATAAATTTTCTGTGTTAAAAACACATAGCCAGTCATGATCGATTAACTGCTTTGCTTAATTTTATAATAGATTTTGATTATGTATCGCATACGAATTATAGCATTCTGTGATCCATACGATGTAAATCGTATGACATTTTTCGAATACGACTGCGTAGCTATCAATCAAGAATACCAACTATTAAAAGTCGTATACGAAACAGCCATTTTCGTATACGAAAGTCATCATATTGAAGAATAAGGGCCATGGCATCGTCACTCATGATTGGCCGTCGCAGTGGCCAGATGCAAATCCGATTGAAAATGTGTAGGCATATCTCAAGCTTCGAGGGAAAAAGTGTGCAATTTAATGCGGAGTCTACAATGCGAGTCGCAGAGTACAACTACGACTCTGCGACTCGCATTGTAGACCCCGCATTATTTAATGGTAATGCATTTTTGTTATCATGGAGTACAACAAATCCATGTACTTAAAATAATTAAAAATTTTTTTACAAATTAACCCGTGCACACTCTTGCTTAACAGACTGTATATCTAAAGAAATTATGAAATGAAAAACAACGTACAGACTTGAAAGTTTTGTAAATTAGACGGGTCAAAAGTAATCCGTTCTTGACTCTTTAACCTGGTATGAAGAAATTTATCACATTATTTTAAAGATCTTTATTAAATATAAAAATAATTATTACAACTTGTTAAGATCTGAGCAGTAACATAAAATTTATTTAAAAATAATATTTCAGAAATTTCAACTTTAAAGACAAATATCTCGGTAAAGAAGCATTATTTAAAAAATGTATAGGAACTCGTGGAGTTATTTTTACTTACTCTACAAGTCCACGAGAGATTGCCAGGCTTTACAGGAACACCCTGTATAGCGAAATGTTTAAACGAAAAAATCTTGACGTCGTTGTCGCATTCATGTAACCACGAGATGATTAACGAAAGCTTTCGAAAAATGCCTCGCAAGAGAAAATCGCAAAACCGTTTCGGTGACCCTCCTCGTGTATAAGGTGAGAACAAGATGACGAACAGCACAAATCGAGATAGAAGCAAAAGGGTTAGGCGAATAAACATTGTTAATTTGCACACGGAAACCTGCTTCGACCCCGACTAAAGGCCAGAGGGTCAACATTACCGCGGTTACCGTGTATACACAGTAAATAGTCTGCGCTCCTCTCTACGCCCCCGTACGCGGACTGGCGCTGAGTTTTCAGTCAGTCGTATTCGACAAGCCGCCCCCTTTGACCGACCTAATTGTCTAATTGGCAAATAAATCCCATTGTTTTCCGATCGTGCGATCGATATGCGCTACTTGGTTTAACACGCGACCGTTCTTTTGAGTACTCAACATGGCGTGAATCATGTTCGAGTACTTTAAAACGTTTTTGCCAGTTGAACGAATCAAAATGGATCCATACTTAACACTTAAATACTTAACTACTTGACACTGCGAGTGTCATTGTACACATGCACACAAGGTATTATGGGAGTGCACATATTTGCCGAAAAACTATGCAAGGAGCAAAAGACGTTGAAGGACACTATCGAACTTAATATCTTAGATTCCTCGTTGCAGCTACATTCAAATTTGTTAAAAGCAAAAGATTAAGGTAAACTCGGGTATTATGGATAAGATGGCCATAAGTTTTAATTTCTCCAATAATTACTAAATATCAAAGTTGAGAAGTAACGCGTTACTTGTAACGTCGTTACCGTTACACACAGAAAAATACTACCTGCAAGTAAATATTATTTGTTCCAAGTATTTGATAAGTTTATATATCCGCAAATCTATCATGATGTCGTCGCAAGTGTTCTATTTACTCAAAACATATTCTGGTTCTTAGTAAGACTAGTACTTCAAACTGCAAGAATACATAGAATTATTTGGAGCAAAACAATTTTGTTTCTTCTGATTTTATTAAAAGAAGCATACGGAATTCTTCAATAAGTTTTATAATTTTCTTCAAAGAAGAATAAATTCTTTCTTTGAGTATAAGATGACAAGCTTTTCTAAGACTAGTAACAAGTATATCTCAAAACTATTTTAAGAAAATATTCTTTGTTAAAGCAAACCATTACTTAAACGGAATAAAATAAACTGAGTAATTACTTTTCTTGACTGTACAATAATAATTTTCTGTATCCACTTTAATTGTTTCGTAAAGAAACGTAGCGATTCGCGGTGACTGTTTGTACAAATTTTCTTCACGATTTTCGTTGCGTCTAGTAAACGTACTGAGCTAGGTTTAATTCGTGCCTTTAGTTTGGCGCTACATGTTCGTCGACATATCAATTACAACTTTTACTTTGTGTGGGTCACTTAAATTACGCTTATAATTAGTTACGGAGAAAGACTCTTGTAGAGAACCATATATTGATTCTCGTAACACACGTTGTCTGGCCAGTTCCATCTGTGCGGCGTCAAACAAGCGAATGGATTCTTTTTGCAAGAGAGATAATCTACTTGCCTATCCAGAATACTGTTTATTCTTTTAATCTCGTCTTCTAAATGCGATCGCGTATAAGCCGTTAAAACGAATGGACAATTTTGTTCCGGCACTACTCGTATGGACGGCGCCCACGTTTCGTTAGGAGACTTAAGCTGAAATATCGAAATATTTACATCAAATCCTACGATCAAGTCCGGTTTCACGAACGACGAGCTGCGTACGTATTCCTCATAAAATTCTTTATGAAACGTAAGCAAACATTCTTTCTGACCCGACTTATGAGCCATACGTATTACCTGAGATTTAATTAATTCCGGCCCTATCATTATAATCATAAAATGTCTTATATCCATTAAATCTAACAAGACTGACCACTGGCTATAGTCTGTTCCTTGTTATTCGCGCCTACGACATGAACAACTACCTTTTCATTTTTTTGAACGGAATCTAACAATCGCATAGCATGAAACAGTGTTAAGGAATGTGACAGGTACTCTGAGTGTATAACTTCTACGATATCGCGTGACAATTTCGAGTGAGTTTGAAGATTTATGTAAGTGTTTATAAAGTCCTTCATGTTCTGAAACGTACCCATGTTGGAAACTTGTTGCCGAAATTGCAGATTGAAATCGATCGGTTCACCGCGTGAAATACAATAACGGAAGCCTAATGATAGAGGCACGCAAACGTCATTGTGCTGAATACTGTTTATGTGATCTTTGCAGTAGCTGGCAGCGCAGTTTCGACAATCCCGCAGCGATTGTTCATCCACGTCCAGGCAGACGGCACACTCTCTTGGGAACAGGAGCATTTCTCTCTCATATTGCTCCAAACTATGCAGTCCCAGCTTCGTTGCCACTAGGCCTATGAAGATCATTTTCTTCTCGCGCGTCTCCATCGAAATTGCATCAAGTTGTTCTACGTAGTAGCTTTGCTTCGTGTCGCATACGGCTTTGCAAAAAGATTCGTGCTGCCGCCAGTGTTGCTTCTGATGCTTCGGACCACAATAGTAGATCAATTCGCACTTGCCGCATTTCTTTAAACACATGTCGTCTGCAAACCGTTTGCAAACGTGACACACGGTTGCATAGAAAAAGCGGTTATAGTTCTTATGATTTTGATTTCTCGTTTCTGTTTCCATGACTCTGCTTGGTCTCGTTATATCAACCGACGGAGTCTTCTTCTAACGACAAGTGTTACACGTGTTATACGTTTAAACAATCAAGTTCACTCCTTATAAACACGCACAGTGTTGGAATGTTTCGATTTCGTGGGTCATGCGTTGTGGCGTACGCGTGTTGTCAGTGATTTTCTTGCTGCGCTTTTAACTCTATTTCCAATGGTGCGTTTGGAAATGGTATTTAAAAATTAATAGTTCACATCAGGTACGCTAGAAACTGTCAGTCTATCATTTACATTTCCGAATATACTAGGAAATACGTATAATTTACTGGCATTGTATTTATACAGTGATTAACTGTGAACGTTGCAATGAGGTCCAGTCCTAAGTAGCAACCTGACTTTATTTCTTGTCACTTTAATGATTCTCGCGATGATAATTAAGACAGTTAAATAGTTTCTATTTCTCTTTGCGTCTAAACGTTAGGCTCGATTTAGTTCATGTCCTTTGTTTCGCGTGCGTTACGTTTCCTTCAACATCAATCATAGGCTATAGTTTGTGTCGGTCACCTCCCATGCAGCAGAAAATTTGCAGTTACATTGCAAATACATTGCAAATGGTTCTGTACTGCCAGGGTCCTAGAATCTCTGCCACTAATAGCTGCTTTCTTTTTACACTCAAGTGATACTGAGTCACTCAGTTATGTGAGTATTTTATACTCAGATATGACGTCACTAATGTGAGTCTATTAAACTCACTAAAGCACACGGTCTTGATCGTATGCAAAAACTCAGTTAAATCTGGTTGAATCTCACTTCTCAAGAATCAAAAGGAACATGCATTCAACTGAGTTATGACATCACAAGTGACATTTATCTGAGTTTTCATGTAAAAGGAGAACAACTACTGTGTTCTTCGTTTGTGGCAGACAGTTGTCACACCTGTGACATCAGATATTTCAGATATCGATGGAGAAAAGATGGTGGAATAATTATCTATTCGTGCGTATATGTGTTTCATGAAGGTTTACACTCAATTTGATGGTTATTTCGGACCGTCAACGTATGATTGAGTGTATTTTTTCATAAGGGTAGTACCTGATAAGTCGTTGTTACAAAGATATAAACTTTATTACAATTGTCGAACAGTCTTATGTTGATTACAGAATTCTCTTAATATTAAAATTACTGTATCCACGACTCAGCTATCAATATTTATAATCCATATACAATCCATTATACTATACTACAATATTTATAATCCATCATGTTCTGCTGATACCGAATAGAATTGATTCTGTGAATACTGAAAGTAAGTACCTTAGGATTTATAGAATATAGATATGCAAGCTTCCTGTGGAACGTCAAGTCTCACACACAGAAAAATATATACTACCTGCAAGTAAATATTATTTGTTGTCCTGCAAGTAAATAATATTTGTCCAAGTATTTGATAAGTTTATGTATCCGGAAATCTATCATGATGTCGTCGCAAGTGTTATATTTACTCGAAACATATTCTGGTTCTTAGTAAGTCTAGTACTTCAAACAAGAATATATAGAATTATTTGGAGCAAAACAATTTTGTTTCTTCTGATTTTATTAAAAGAAACATACGGAATTTTTCATTAAATTTTATAATTTTCTTCAAAGAAGAATAAATTCTTTCTTTGAGTATAAGATGGCAAGCTTCTCTAAGACTAGTAACCCACACAGCAAAACAAGTTTCAGAAAGCTTTCCGAAAGATAACTTGGAAACTAATATTGAAATGTAAAATTGAAATCATTCAGAAATATCTTTGAAACGTTTTATCAAAATCACATGTCATTGAAAGCTTTCCAAAAGATACCTTGGAAATTAATATTGAAATGTAACATTGAAATCATTCAGAAGTATTTCTGAAACGTTTTATCGAAATCATTTATGATCCTTCTCACTGAAATATTTCAGAAATATTACGAAACATTTCAGAGAAATATTTCGTATGTAATCTCTAAAACATATATTATTGAAAGCTATCCAACATATAACTTGGAAATTAATATTGAAATGTAATATAGAAATCATTCAGAAATATTTCTGAAGCATTTAAGAGATATTTCCGAAGCATTTAAAAGATATTTCTGAAGCATTTCAGAAATATTTCAGAAACATTTATGATAATTCATGTACGGCATCTA
>NW_011967033.1:107003-112408 GCF_000949405.1 Vollenhovia emeryi | reverse complement strand
TCAGTCATGTGTTATATTACATTTATATTGATGTTATGTAACTGTTACTGTGGTGTTTGCTGGGAATTTACTTGATCTTTGCCTCTTTTTGAATAATTTTATCTAATTTTTTGGGACGGTGCAGATGGTGTTTAGACCTGTTTTTTTTTCAAATTTGTGCTAATTTTGTTTGTCAGTCCTTTAATATAGGGGAGGATAATGCTATTTTTAGGGTCAAAGATTTTTTAAATATTAGTGTTCGCGCAGTCAGTAAGTATGGTATCCCGTCTTTTCAGTTCGTTCAGTCTAGTGTTTACATGTTTGTTAATAATTTTATTAGGAAAGGAGTTATTGATTAAAATTATCTTAACAAGATCTATATTTTGTTTCCAGTATTTTTGTCAGAGAGTAAATGGCGTGGTCAACTAGGTTAATAATGGTGTTAATTTTATATTTAAGTGGGTGGCTAGAGTAGTAATTAACGTATTGTCCAGAGAAAGTAGGTTTTTGGTACCAATTTGTCAAGATCTTGTTATTGTCGTCTTTAATAAGTGTCACGTCAAGAAACGGGATGGAGTTGTGTGATTCGGTTTCATGAATCTCAATCGTGGATGGTAATTATTAAATATAGAGAGAACAAAGTCAATCTTAATTGGTCTTAAGTAGAACAGTGAGAATGTCATCCAGGTATCTGTAGAATATGGGAACATCAAATCCCAATTTCTGCAGACAAACTGTCTCTAAGTCTTCCATGACCATGTCTGCCAGTATAGGTGACAAAGGAGACCCCACGGAGCTTCCGAAGATCTGCTCATAGAACTGTCCATCGAACTTAAAACTAGTGGAGTTTAGAATTAATTCAATAGCATGTAAGAACTGTGGTAAGCTAAGTAATGTATAGGGTGAAATATCACCCCAACGTTTTTTAATAGCTCCTTTCACAAGTTCTTTCGGGATGTTAGTGAAGAGTGAAGTAACGCCCGGCGATCGATATTACTATGCGCACGGAAAGTTGTTTATCCCAATCGGCAATGGCTACGCACGAGCGGCGCGTAAAATAAAGAAGTAAATAAATAAATCAGATGTAGATTCCATCGGTTAATTTCGCTCTAATTTATTTTTTCTAATCGCAAACGTGTAGCCGGCTATCACGACGCGAGTCTAGGCGCGGTACGACGACGTAAGCTAATAGCGGGCAACGGCGCGCTGTCACCCCCTCACCGTATTTTTCTATGTTTATGTAACATACATACATACATACGCACAAATATTTTTCTGCCGAATTTCATTTTGATTAAAAAAATGCTAAGAAATTGTTATAGCTCTCGGAACGGGTGCGTAGCCATTGCTAGAGACCCTGTAATCAGAGACTGGCCAGAAGAGAGTTCGTCAAATTCCTGGAAGTGAGAGAGAAACATAGGCTATCTCACTTTTCTACGATCGTAGAATCGTAGAATCGTAGAAGAGTGAGATAGTCTCTGTTTTTCTCTCACTCCCAGGAATTTAACAAACTCTCTTCTGGCCAGTCTCTGATTACAGGGTCTCTATAGCCATTGCCGAATGCGATAAACAATTTTACGTACGCATGGCAATATCGATCGCCGGGCGGTCACATCTCGCCACGCGCTCGAATTGGGCGGTAGATCAGCCTAAGACAACGATTTTTAATAATTAATTACTCGTTAACTATTACGAAAATTGCAAAATGGTACAGAACTTTTCTGTTCATCTCGATCCGTTCTATCTTCTCACAAATTTTGTCGGATGTGGAATGACTCACCCTGTATATGCATACAGGGTGTCAGACTCGTTAGTAGCTAAACTAAAAATTGCGGTAGATTGGGTTAAACTGAAAAGAAAAGTCATGTACCGTTTTGCAAAATTAGCAATAGTTATCGCGTAATTGATAAACACGTTTGGCCGAATGAGCGCACAAGGAGCGGAAGGCCGGACCTAGCAGGCATGCAAAATGGTTTATTTGTTTATATCTCCTAGGACGCGGTAGCGTGAGGTGGAGTGACGAGCGACGTCACTCGATGCGTAACTCCACCTTTCGTTACCGCGTCCTAGGAGATATAACCAATAAACCATTTTGCATGCCTACCGCTCGGGTCCGGCCTTCCGCTCCTTGTGCGCTCATTCGGCCAAACGTGTTTATCAATTACGCGATAACTATTGCTAATTTTGCAATACAGTACATGACTTTTCTTCTCAGTTTAACTCAATCTACAGTAATTTTTAGTTTGGCTACTATATCGAGTCTGACACCCTGTATAACCTCTCTTTCGCTCTGCAGTCGCTTTATTCTCTCCCTCTCTTGCCACTTCATGAGAGAGAAAGGTTTTCTAGCGCTGTATCTCTGTCCTTCGGATGTTGTCCTCAAGCTGCCCACAAGACGGCGCAGTCTGTGAGTATAAGTCTATGATAAAACATCTAAACTATTGAATTTTTTTATCTCCCCAGTAAACACAATTTGTAGCAGATTACATCGAAGTTATGTATATTACATCTGTATTATGTAAATGCTACGTTTGTGTTTATTGAGTCTATTCTACAAAATACTTAATTTTGCATGCAGAATAACTAGAAGATATTATATTTACAAAATTATAGAATTTTAATTTAAGAAATGGCAATAACTTTCAGGTGACACCTAAAAAATTAATTTTTTCGTAAATTAATTTTATTGTTATTCGTCCCTTCTCCAGACAGTTTAGACCGTAAAACTTTTATCTGAAACGTGTAAAACTCAACTTTCAAGATATTTGACTGTTTAAAACAGAGCATCCTGTACATAATATGAAAAATGCAATCAGTTAAATATATGTATTTGTATTAACTTATTCCCAAAACAGGTCACAATCTTATACCATACAATCTCACAGTTTTTTTAAATCTCATAACTTTTAACTTATTAATTTATAGTCTGTATGTACTATCTGTAATTAAAATAGAAACAAAACATTTAGTTCATTTTGCACACTTTTATATAAATGACAAAGACAACTTTTATATATATAGAAAACTTGTAAAATATCTACCTAAAATGAGAATTCCTATATACAGCTTAGGAAATGAACTAATGGTATAGCGAACTGGAGACAGAGTCGAACGATTATCAGACAATAGTTTGTTAGTGAGGTTCGCCTGCCATATTGTTCTCCGAGAAACGTAGATTCAGCTTTAGTGCACGTATTATTCTGTTTCCTTTTGTAAATTACATGGTACATCTAGCTCATAGAATACAAGAAACCGTTTCAAATCATTTATACTATTTTTTTAAACCATTTTGTACGACAATAATGTACATATTCACATTTATTGCTACATAAATTTCTACATTTATTGTTAAATAAAAATTGAAATTTGGTGTTATATGTTATCTCATTTATTAATATTACATATTCATTTCAACTTATACAAGGTGGGCCATTTTAATCGGTCCACTCAAATATCTTTAAACGTATAATTTCAAGAAGAAAACTTTTCAGACAAAAGTTGTGTGGTTCCGAGTGGACGTGAGACATAAAATAGTGTCATTAATTTGACGTTGAATAGTTGCTTGAAAATCACGTGAAGGTCACCTTTAATTTTTTAACCGGAACTCCCTAATTTATTATACTATCTTATTCCATTAATTAATATGAACAACTTTTGCCTGAAACATTTTTTTATTTGCCTAATACTTTTTGAGATATTCAAGAGAAAATTTATATCTTTTTCAATGTTTAGCTTATGATATCTCGATAACTGTTTGTCGGAAGGAAAAGTAGTACAGGACTTTTTTACTTGATTTGGTGGAGCTATTCCTCAGGAATATGCCGTTGCAATAGTGCTCCAATTATTGAAAATTCTGATTCTGCTGGCTGCTGACAGTAAGTTAAAGTCAGATTTTTCAAAATAACTTAAATGTGACAAACAATAGAAGAGTCCCCTATTACGAGATAGGCATCTATAATGACATAACAGGTTTTTAACGTCCAAATTCAATCACAAATCTTTTTTCGCGACGATTACACGATCTAACAATGAATTTTCCACTAAACAGATTTCACTTCAAGGTAATAAATTCATGATGGAACCAATAGATGATGCTTATTAATTTAACAGGAACCTTGCTATTTCATATTAGGAATTCGTCTCACAAAAGGGGACTTTTCCTTGTATTTTTAAAATATTTTAATTCCTATAAGAAATATCCAGATAATATATAGGTCATTTTAAATCACTAACTACAAATCCAAAATCAGATTTTCAGAAAAAAATTGCCAACCCAATACGAAAAGTAAAAGATTTTTCTTATTTTTATAAAAATCAGTACTTGGTCTATTATAATTGGTTTACCAGTATGTACATACATATGTATATATATATATATATATATATATATATATATATATATATATATATATATGTATGTATGTATGTATAAACATATTGATTTAGTTGATTTGTTCCTAAACCAGAACGTTGATTGAAGCTTAGGGCTTTAGTAAATAGAATAGCTGTCTTGTACTTTTAAGACAATGTTTTATGTTTTAAGTCCTTGTCTTGAAGTGATGCACAATAATTGTCTTGTGTCCCAAGTTTTAAATACTGTATACGAAGATAACGTTTGCAAAGAATAATTACGTATGTAAATGTGAAAGACGGTAACAATTTTATATATATACAATTTTATATACATATATACAATTATTAATAATAATTTTATATATATAACAATTTTATATATATACAATTATTAATAATAATTAATAATAATTAATAAAAATTTATTTTTTTATTATTATTAATAATAAAAATAATAACAAATAAATATTTTATAAATACTGTCTTAAAATCACAGGCCGTTCTGCTAAAGTATCTCTAATTTATCCTTTGAAGTGTCATCTATATATTCTGTTTTCACCTTATTTTTTTAAACAAGTACCCAGGTAGAACAGAAAAGTCATAATGATATCATTAGGATGTCATCATGACATTATTTGTCACTTAAAAGTCACTAATAAAAAATGATGCAAAAATGATGTAAAAACCCATACAGCACGCATGTCTAAAAGACATCTTTAAGACATCTTTAAGTCGTCTTTTAGACACACATATCTTAAAGACGACTTAAAGACGTCTTAAAGATGACTTTTAGACATGCGTGCTGTATATGGGAATGAAAAATGAATCGTACACTATATTATAAATAAAAGCGTCCTTTGGTTTTTAAAATATTTATATCGTTTTAATATACATATTGTTGAAGTAAAATATTGTTTATTAGTGACTTTTAAGAGACAAATGTCATGACATCCTAATGATATCATTATGACTTTTCTGTTCTACCTGGGATAGTATATATGTGTAGGCATAGTGTCTATAAGGTAAGATCTGCGCACAATGGAGAAATAAGAATAAATATTAGCTATTATATG